>NC_143580.1:139361059-139513785 GCF_048544385.1 Mastigoproctus giganteus
GAAGTACCACACAATTGGTATATTACTCTGGGGTTAGAATTAACATTAGTTGAAGCATATGATGCAAGAAAGCAAGCTTATAGAATATCAACCAAAAAAACTCCCCATTTCACCCATCTAGTCTAGTTCAGCCTTAAACTTATTTAAGCTATCAACTTCCACAACAACAAATGGAAGTCTATTCCAGCAATCAACTACCCGCTGGTTAAAGGCAAACTTCCGCAAGTCTATTCTACAACTGTCTTTCCTAAATTTGAATCTATACCCCATTAGGTTCTTAATCTCAGCTACTGGAAGTATCCCATCAACATTGAGCCTGCTCAAACCATGCAAGGCCTTGTGCACCTCAATCATATCATCTCACAGGTGCCTAGTCTCCAGATGCTGCAACTTACAAAATTTAAGCCTCTCCTGGTAAGAGAACCCCTTTGTTCCTCTTGCCAATCTTCAAGCCCTTCTCTGTACTTGTTCTAGCAACTCTACATCCTTCTAAAATGAGGCCTCCAGACCTGTATGCAGTACTCAAAGTGTGGCCTGACCACTGCCTTACACAAAGGTATAATCACCTCCTTTGTCTCTGGTAGCAAAATTCCTATATATCATTGAAAAAACTCCATGACCTGCTCGGGCTGCCAGAGCAGGTCAATGCTCAGAGAATATCATATTCGACTGCACAATTACCTCCAGGTCTTTTTCATTCTCCACCTCCCTGAGTGTAGTACCGCATAGTTGGTACATTTGTCTTGGGTTACTGCTACCGCTACGACAAATGCAAAGTATGCAGTACTTTGCATTTGTCAATGATAAACTTCAGTTGCCACTTCTCAGCCCATCTACCTAACTTCTCTAGATCCTGTTGCAGTAGAATACTGTCTTTACTATCATTAATAACCCTGCCAAACTTTGTATCATCTGGAAACTTGGACATTAAGCCTGATATACCTTCATTGATATCATTAATAAATACACAAAACAATGGGCACAGCACTGAACACTGGGAGACTCCGCTAATAACATTAGTCCACATAGAGCAGTGTCCATTTATTACCACTGTCTGCCATCTCACACTCAACCATCCTTTATCCATTGCAGCAACTTACTCTTAAAGCCATACTGTCTCAATTTGTATAGCAGTCTTCCATGTGAAACAGAATCAAAAGCTTTCCTGAAATCCAAGTATGATATCAAAATTATTTTTTGCATCCAGTTCCTTTGTGACCACATCGTAGTATCCAATCAAATTGGTCAGAGAAGACTTCCCCTTAAGAAACCCATGCTTTCTGAACTATTACTGCAGTCTTGTCTAAGTGATCGTGCATCACTTCTTTAACCACTGACTCCATTATTTTCCCCGGAATAGAAGGTAAACTAACAGGTGTATAATTATTTGTGTAACCCTTTGAACCTGCTTGGAAAACTGGGGATACATTTGCACATCTCCAGTCCATGGGGACCTCCCTTGAATCTAAGGATGTTCTCATAATTATGGCAAAGGGTTTACTTACTTCCCTCGCTACCTCCTTCAATCTGGGTGTCATACCTTTCTTATCTTTAATTACAACAATTTCTCCTCCACTTTGCTCTCAGTTATTACAAAATCATTTAGCTCGCTCTTAGAGTTTAGTAAACTTCTGTGCTCCCCTTCCTTACAGAATTCCTCATGTGTGAATGTAGATGCAAAATACTCATTCAGTTTGTCAGCTTTCTGAGGAGGATCATTAACAGTTGAACCACCAATATCAAGTGGACCAATCTGATTCATCCCCTTCCTTCTAAAGTTTACATAAATAAAGAAGTCTTTGTTTTTGTTTGCATTCTTTGCCAAGGATTTGTTGTAATCAGCCTTCACTTGCCTAACCTCCTTTGTGACTTCATTAGAGACTAGCTTATATCTGCCATAGGCTTCTGTGTCACCTGCTAATTTATATGCATCCCACGCATTTTTCTTCTCTGCCACAAGCTTCATTAGTTCATTTGACATCCATTTAGGCCTAATTCTTGAACAGTATTTCTTAGTTGGTATGAAAAGCCTAGTAGCTTCCAAGATTAATTCCTTGGAAGCCTCCCATTTAGAATTCACCGTTTTTAACATCGTCAGTTGATCCCAATGAATAGAATTCAAAAACTGCCCGAAACCACTCTAGTCACCTTTATGAAAGCAAAAACCCTTCCCTTTTCCCCTGATAGTAGTTACATCTTTAAGTAAATCCCGCATCAGTATACTGTGATCACTGTCACGTAGTGGTTTCTTTATCTGTAAATTATTAATGCATGAATAATCACTGCTAATCAGATCAAGAGTGTTACTCCCTCTTGTTGTCTCTCTAACATGCTGCTGTAGAAAACAATCATCCAATAAATCCATAAAAGCCTTGCGAGCATGCGAGTGACCAATCCACAAGTTCCAGTCTCTGGGAAGTTAAAATCTCCAATTATAAGACACTGTGATTTACTGGCCCACTCTATTTCTCTGTATAATTGTTTGTTGTACTCATCATAGTCATTAGGCCTATAACAAACTCCTACCCTCATTTTTGCTTTCCCAGTGCGTATGTCACACCAAACTGACTAAACATTGCACTTTCCATCTATGTTAACTGGATGCACTTCCTTCGATTTTATGTGTTTCTTAACTAACCATCCTCCCTTCGTATCCTGTCTATCCTTCCTGTACACATTTACTTCCCTATTTCCAATTAGGGGAGTATGTGTACAGGAAGGATAGACATGATATGAAGGGAGGATGTACACATTGTACTCCCCTAATTCCAATTCTGCATCCCTTATATCTGAGTGGCACCATGTCTCTGAAATCCCAGCAATATCTGTCTTTGACGTCTTAACCAGCACTTGAAATTCATCAAATTGATTTATTATACTCCTAGCACTGGTGTTCATGCAAATATACATGCACCTGTTCTTAATATTAGTTACTCTAACACACCCCATGTATTTACTTGTTTCATGACCCCCAGCAGTTCCTAAAATCCCTAGCAACTGGCTTTCTGGGCTGCTGCTCATTCCAATAGAAGCAGTGCAAGAATCATTTCCACCTCTGCCTGCGGCTACTGTTAATCTATTAGTCTGTGAATCCCCCAAGTTAGCAGTTTTCTGACCCACCTAACATTGCCTCGATAGCATCAACAAATATTCTTGCACCTCTTCTATTTAAGTGTATCCAATCCGTGTAGAAGCAATCTCTCTTGTTAACAAGCACAGACCACGCTGAGAAAAATTCTAAAGAAAAATTCATGAGCCCTGAATTGATTGACAAGGCTCTCATCATATACTCCCTCCTATAGTGTCTGGGCAGGATTGCAGACACTTTCAAATTTAACCTTAACTCACGACTTTTTTTTCAGCATTGACCTGTACTTGCTTAGTAAATCTGCAGATCTACACTTAATGTCATTAGTGCCAATGTGTACAACGATATCGCCTTTTATGACCCTCATCAACTTTTGCCCCTGGCAGACATACTCTGGTCTTATTCCACCTATCCTTTTTGTACAATATATTTCCCATTTCCCTGACAATTGAGTCACCAACAATAACTAGCTCCTGTGGGCCCAGCGTATTCTGCCCTGAAGGTTGCTGCTGTGTTGCCTGAAGCATAAGAGTGTGCTCTGGCATTGAATTGGGCAGCTGAGAACCTAATGGGCCACCCATTTTAATTCCTTCGAGGGCTTCCACCTGACTTTTCAAGCTGTCATAGATGCCCATCAGAATGCTGAGTTGGCACCTAATTTCTGTACATTCTGCACCTAAGACATCCTCCATGGCTAGATCATGTCCTGTTTGAGAGAGATCCGCAAACATGTCACATTTTGAACATTTTTTTAGATGTGATGTGTTGGAGAATTGTCCCCTATGGTTCTCCCGTGAACTACAGCACTTTCGCTACTTTTCTGCTCTAGTCTGGGGCATAATTTCCGTTTAAATACAATTTAATTAACAATAAAAATTAAAAGGATTTATAAATTTAATTGATTAATTGGCTATACTATACTAACAGATTCCTACCATGGTGTTACTATTACGCTATCTAGTTTTACGTTATGTCTCACAGTATCAATTTCGAGGAATATGCAATGCTAGTCCGTATGGATACTACACAATGGCGGAAAGTTTCGAACGGTACAAGTTTTACTGATACTAAGTAATAACCCACAAAATCTCTATCTAAGTTCAAATTAAACTAAGTATCATAACTAGGAATATAAAGCTACTTCTAGAAAACAATCAATATGCCAATTTAGTCAATAACATGGTAAAAACTTAAGAAAAACTTCTCTATTAGCTGGAGCTGTAAAAACTTCGCCCACAAGGAGCTAACATCATTCCCACTGATTGTGGTACATGATAGAAGTATTAAATTATATTCAGTCTGAAAAAGCATATGATAATATACATGTAGCTGTCAACTGTTGACTTTCGAAATCCTGAAGACTGATTAACAGTATGGAAGAGGAAAACAAGCATTATTGCAAAAAAAAAAAAAAAAGTAGGAAAATGAGATTTTTCAGAAAAAGCAATAAATTTCACTGAAAACGTATGCATTTTATATTAAAATATGGTGCCGGAATTGTTTACCAGTACAGTATACTCCCAAACATTAGTTTACCTAGAAAAATCTTAGACAAACTAATATTTACCATTTATTTAGGACCTTTCTTACTGTGGATTTCTGAACTGATTATGATTGCAGACTTGGCCCTCTTCGGAAACATTGAGTCAAATAATTGTTTAACAATGGCACTGATGCCTGGACTTGGATGTAGAGTGTAATTTCCAAAAAAGCTACACTAGAAAGAGAAGATCTGAACTCTTTTTTTTTTCTTTCTTTTTTTTCATCTGGCTTAATATATTCTCACACTCAGCAGTGCTATGAGGTAGGAGGAACTGTTAAAATGTCAGGCATGATTGGAACAGTTTGCTATTTTCCAAGCTTCTCTCTGCACTTGTAATTTATCCAACTAAGGACCAATGGCAAATCAATTCTTTTTTTATTTTATAATAATCTTTAGTAGGTTCTCATACTGAAATTACCAGAAGTGATACTGAAAATTACTAGAAACTTTTTTTTTTAAATTTTTTTTTTTGTGATTTTATTCATCTTAATTTGGTGCAAGAAACTTGTCCTCCAAGTAGTTCTATTGGATGATGAATTGGTTATTCCTAATGTGATTATATTCAGATTATAATCACATTAGGAATAACCAATAAGGTTAAAATTAAATAATATTTAACTTAATGCTTCTGAAAACTCATGTGGTAATTGCTATCTATGAATTCTGTTTGGAGCCAGTGGACTTTCAACTGCTATGAGAAAACACACTTTAGTCTTGAAAGCGAGCTGACTTCCACAATTTACCAAATTTATTCATAAAGCATACTGTACTGTTTATTGTTTATATTCTGGTATGAGCAGAGAACGGAGGATTTTGCAAAAAAATCATGAATACAATCCTTAATCATATGTAGCAGTCATGGAGCTTGAAACAAGTCTATTCAAAAAGCATGCGCTACTGCATTCTCTTACCTGACCACTCGGCTATGTCTACAGATCCATTTTCCAACTGTTTGACGTTCATGATGTACTGTACTCATCTCTCATTAGCCTTTTTATAATTGTGATTTACAAGAAGGGTGGTCTTTACTAATTTATTGACAAGGAGGGTGTGTTGGCTCATATTTCTAGGCCATCACCAACGAGCTAGAGGAGTTGCTATTTCTTATCCTTTGTGGTGACCTAGCTGGCATGGTACATTGCATCTTGCCACTCATTTGGAGGTCTCGACTTCTATTGAAAACTGGAAGAATTTCTAAAGTTCTTTCCATTCAAGAGTGTTGTTAACCGATCTCAGGTGAAGGTTGTAAAGGTTTTTCCTGTGACTTTATTGGCTTTGATAAATTTATTCTGACTTTATCAGGCAATGAATACACACTTCTATAGACATAATGCACTTACAAGTGCAGGCTCTTGGAGGGTTATAAATAAATAAAAAATAATAATAAATAAAAGTAAAGCCTTTTTTTAAATTTTAAACTATATTAGCTTTTAAAAACTATTAAGATTTTTTTTTGATCTTTGCTGTTTTATAAATTGACAGATGATGTCATCCCTGTATGCACTGTAATGGAATTGAAAAACCAACAGAATAAAGTTTGCCTTTTTTTTATGTTAACTGAACAATTGCAGTAAACTATTCTCAGGTGTTTATTATGGCCATATTTGTCAACAGAAATAAAAGAAAACTGGCAGATTTTTAAAAAAATTCTGATTTTAATGTAGTTTTAATATTTGTTTTAAAAAGAACAAGAAGACAGGAAAAACGATGTTACAAACCACGTTATGATGGTCATATGGAAAAGGGATTAAATTGAGTCAAACAGACTACTTCTCCAGCATAAATCCAGAGATTTATTATTATTGATAGTGGAATACAATGCAAGGAAGCAAGCTTATAAAGCATCAGCAAAAAAAAAAAAAAAAACCCTCCCACATTACTTGTTCATTCCCTCCATTAATTTGTCTAGTTCTTCCTTGAATTTATTCAAACTGCCCACCTCCACAACACCAGTTGAAATTTTTTTTCAACAGTCAACTGCTTGCTAGCTGTGTGTAGCCTGATAAGAGGAAGAATGCCATCAGCATTGAAGTTGCAGATGACTAGTCTAAAGAGGCTGAAATTTCTTGGTAACACTACTCTTTCATTCTTCACTAATCTCACTGCCCTACTCTGTACCCATTCCAGCAAATCTACATTCTTCCAAAAATGAGACCTCCAGACCTGCATGCAGTACTCAAGATGTGGCCCGACCATTGCCTTATACTAAGGGATAATCACTTCTTTGTCCCTGCTAGCAAAGGCCCTATATATACACAGACAAAACTCCATGAGGCTGTTCAGGCAGCATGTCTGCACTACTCAGGAACTTCATAGCTGACTGCATGAGTATTCCCAGATTTTTTCATTTTCCACTACCCTCAGTGTAGTACCACACACTTGGTACATTAATCTTGGATTACTGCTACCCATATGCCGTACATTTATAACTTTTACATTTATCAATGTTAAACTTCAACTGCTATTTCTCAGCCCATTGGCCTAATTTGTATAGAATCTTTTTGCAGCAGTTTAACCTGATTACTATCATTAACCACCCTGCCAACCTTTGTATCATCTTCAAAATTAGACATTAAGTCTGATATACCTTCATCAATATTGTTAATAAATATAGAAAATAACAATGGACCCAGCACTGAACCCGGGACAATTACACTAACAACAGAATCAATTAATAACCACTTCCTGTCTTCTCCCACTCAACCACCCCTTTATCCAGAGCAGACATTTGCCCTTAATGCCACACTGCTCCAATTTGTGGAGCAGTCTTATATGTGCAACAGTATTAAAAGCTTTCTTGAAATCTAAGTATATGATATCAAAATTGTTTGCATTCAGATACTTTATTACTACATTATAATATTCATTCAGATTTGTATGACAAGGTCACTCCTTAACAAATCCATGCTCTGACTGCAGCATAAGTGCATTCCTGTCTAGATGATCCTGCATTATTTCTTTAGCCAGAATTAGAGACTCCATTATTTTCCCAGGAACAAACATTAAGTAATTACAGTCTGTAATTACTTATGTCACCCTATGATCCCCTTTATGAATTGGGGCTAAATTTGCACTCTCCAGTCTGCAGGTACTTCTGCCAAATCCAAAATGCTGTCTAATTATGGCTAAGGGTTTGCTTACATCCTATGTTGCCCTCTTAATATAATTGAATAGATTCCATTCACCCCAGGTGCTATTTTTATGTTGAGTTCAACAATTTCTTTTTCACTTCCCACTTAGTAATCACAAAATCATTTAGCTCCCTCTTAGATTCATCAGAATCTAAGATGGAGCTAAATGATTTTGATGAGTTAAATTTAATCCTGTATTGAGGAATTCCCCTCAATCCCCTCAATACAGAACTCCTCATGTGTCAATGTACCTGTAAAATACTTTTTCAGTTTGTATGCAAGTGGGACACGATCATCAAAAATCAGACTATCATCATGGAATGCATATAAATATATTCATCCCATGCAATTTTCTTCTTAGCCACACGTCTCATCAGTTCATTTGACATTTATTTAGGGCAAAGCCTGGAAAGGGTAATTTTTAGGTGAAAAGCCTAATAGCCTTTAACAATTACTTCCCTGAATGCTTTTCATTTAGTATTTTCCACTGGCAAGATCATGAGACGGTCCCGCTCTACAGAATTTAAAAACTGTCTGAAACTGCTTACAGAAGCAAATGCCCTTCACTTTATCCTTGACAGTAGTTATGTTTTTAAGTAAGTACCTCATTAGCAAACTGTGATCATTGGCATCTGGAGGGTCTTTCATATACAGGTTCTTAATGCACGAAGAGTCACTGCTAATAATCTGATCAAGAGTACCTCTCTCTCTCTCTCTCGTTGCCTTTCTAACATGGTGCTGTAGAAAACAGTCATCCAATAGAACCACAAATTTCTTGCTAGAGAGAGAGAGAGAGAGAGAGAGAGAGAGAGAGAGAGAGAGAGAGAGAGTGTGTGTGTGTGTGTGTGTGTGTGACCAACCCAGAAGTTTCAATCAATAACTGGAAAATTAAAATCCCCCATTATAAGACATTCTAATTTACTTGCCCACTTTACTTCTCTGTACAGCTGACTGTTGTACTCATCACTGTCATTAGGCTTATAATGTGCTCCTACTCTCATTTTTGTTGGCTTGATGCACTGCCTTAGATTTAATATGCTTCTCAACTAAGAAGTTCGATCTTAACATCACCCCATCCTATCATTTCTACACACATTGTACTTTTCATATTTAATTCTACATATCTTATGTCTGAGTGACACCACATCTCTGACACAGTGTCACATTTGATAACAAGTTGATGATCCTGCTCAGGTAGCTAACAAACTAAACAAATATTTTGCATCGACATTCACACATGAGGAGTTATTGAGTGAGGGGAATGCCAGAGGTGTATTCAACTCTGGCAGTAAGCTAGATAATCTTGTAATAACTGAGAATAAAGTGGAGAAGAAATTGTTGAAGATAAACACAAGAAAGGCACCTGTGGTGGATGGGATCTATTCAGTTATATTAAAGGAGGCAGCAAAGGAAGTAAGCAAACCCTTAGCCATAATTATGAGAACTTCCTTGGACTCAGCGGAGGTACCCATAGACTGGAGATGTGCAATGTGACCCCGATTTACAAAGGAGGATCAAAGGCTGACACAAGTAAATATAGACCTGTGAGTTTAACTTCTGTTCCAGGAAAATTAATGGAGGCACTGGTTAAAGAAGCACTGCAGGATCATATAGACAACACTTCAGTTATAGCTCGGACACAGCATGGTTTTGTTAAGGGAAACTCTTGCCTGACCAATTTGATTGGTTACTATGATGCAGTCACAAAAGAACTGGATGCAGGGAATAAATTTGATATTATATATTTGGATCTTAGAAAGGCTTTTGATACTGTTGCATATGGAAGACTGCTGCACAAATTGGAGCAGTGTGGCATTGGAGGCAAATTGCTGCTATGGATAAAGGGATGGTTGAGGGGGAGAAGACAGAGAGTGGTAATCAATGGAGTCCCTCAGGGTTCGGTGTTGGGTCCATTATTGTTTTCTGTATTTATAAATGGTATTGATAATGGTATATCAAGCTTAATGTCCAAGTTTGCAGATGATACAAAGGTTGGCAGGGTTGTTAAGGACACTATTGACGCTATGCTGCTGCAACAGGATCTGGAAAGGTTGAGCAGATGGGCTGAGAGGTGGCAAATGAAGTTTAACAACGACAAATGTAAAGTACTACATATGGGAAACTCCAATCCCAGAGCAATGCATCAACTCTGTGGTACTACACTGACAGTGGTAGAGAATGAAAAGGACCTGGAGGTAATTGTGTAGGCAGATATGAAGTTCTATGAGCAGTGCAGATGGGCTGCAAGAGTAGCTCATGGTGTCTTGTCAATGATATACAGGAATTTTTCTAGCAGGGATAAGGAGGTGATTATTCCCTTGTATAATGCAATGGTCAGGCCACACCTTGAGTACTGTATACAGGTCTGGGGGCCTCATTTCAAAAAAGGATGTAGAGCTGCTGGAACGAGAAGAGAAGGGCAACAGGATTAGTGAATGGAACAAAGGGTTGCTCTTACGAAGAAAGGCCTAAGTTTTGCAAATTACAGTGTCTGGAGACTAGGCACCAGCGAGGTGATCTGATAGAGGTGTATAATGCCCTGAATGGGTTGAGCATGCTCAATGCCGATGGGCTTCTTCCTCTTGCTAAGAATAATGAATTTGAAATCACTTCCATTTAATTTGAAATCACCTGAGAGGGCATAAATTCAGATTGAGGAAAGACAGATGTAGGATAGATGTGCGGAAATTTGCCTTTAGCCAGCGGGTAGTTGGTTGGTGGAACAGACTTCCATCATTTGTTGTGGAAGTTGATAGCCTAAATAAATTCAAGGCTCGGCTGGACAGGTATTTCGAACGAACAGAGGAGTGAAATGGAAGTGATTTTTTTTTTTTTTTGGCTGATGCTGCATAAGCTTGCTTTCTTGCATCATATGCCTCTACTAATGCTAATGCTAACTTTTCAAATTCATCAAATTTATTTGGTATGCTCCTAGCATTAGTGTACATGCAAGTATACATGCACTTGTTCTTATTCTTAGTTACCCTAACACAGCCCATGTATTTGCTTATTTCATGATGACCCACAGCAGTGCTTGAACTTCCCGACACCTTGTTTTCCAGGCTACTGCATGTCCCAATAGAAACAGTTCAAGAATTGCTTTAACCTCTGTCTACAGTTCTAATTAATGTATTAGTCTGTGTGGCCCCATTCTCGTGCAAGAATCGCTTTCACAATTCTAAAACCATTCTAAAACCCCATTCTAAAACCATTTAGCACTGGCTTGATAGATAAGCACCTCAGTAGCCAGGTGGACAGGAGCAGCAGCAGCAGCAGCACATAGCACAAGCTTCTTGATTAGACCAGGGTTCGAGCCCATGACCCCCAAATATGGAGAATGCGGAAAGGTCAAGGGAATGACCACTGCATATCCCTGGGGCAATATGGCCTTAGTTGCTAATGCTCCTAAAAACCAAATAACAACAACAACTGCCTCGACAGCTTGGCGAATATTCTTGCACCTCTTCTATTTATGCATATTCCATCCCTGTAAAATCAGTCTATCCTGTTTATAAGCACAGACAATACTAAGAAAATTTCTACCCCATGAAACTTGAACAGTTTCTCCTGCACCAAATTTATTGCAAAGGTTCTAAACATGTAATCTCTCCTATGGTGTCTGGGCAGGATTGCAGACAATTTTAAATTTAATCCTAAATCGTGACTTTTTTTACCAACATTGCCCTGTACTTGTTAATTAAATCCACAGATCTCTTACTCTTAATATCATTAGTTCCCACGTGTAAAACAAAATTATCTTTCGTGTCATTAAAAGATATCTGTTCTACAATGTTATCTACTTTTGCCCCCTGGCAGACATACCCTAGTCCTGTTCCTCCTATCCTTTTTGCACCACATATTTCCTATTCCCCTGACAACACAGTCACTGACAATTATTGCCTCCTTTGGGATCAGTGCATTCTGCTTTGGGGATTGCCACTGTGTTGCCTGATGCACAAGTGAGGTCTCTGGCATTAAGTTCAGCAGCTGAGAGCATGATGTCCCTCCCTGCTTTTTAATTGTTTCCAATTTGGCAGCTATGCATATTTTTTCCGAACATTGCCCTGTACTTGTTAATTAAATACACAGATCTCTTACTCTTAATATCACATTCACCTTTTTTTTCTTTTTTGTTAGTTGTTGGCGCATCAGCTTCTGTGGCCATAATCCACCTCCCAAAGTTTTTGCATTTACTCTGATCCAAGCCCGAGGCGGGATTCGAACCCACGACCTTTCAGTTGCCAGGCAGGCACTTTACCCACCCGGCTTACACATTCACCTCAGAAATGGAATGGAAATTATATTTTCACTTTCTATGATGTGGAGAATTTACAATAAAATCTGAAAATCTCGTGCTTATCTCAAAGGCTTTGAGCAAAATCCCGAGAAGTGGCAAGTCTACTAGATATGCATAGGAAAATCCATGCCATGCAGGTTTGCTCCCCTCATTGATATTTAAAGTGGCCCTGCATGGTTAGATACATTCTTTATAATTTTGCAGAGGTAATTAGGAGGCAGTTACATAAAATCCATATAAATATATGAAGTTTATAACACTTTTTTTTTTTTACACCTAGGCATAGAATCCATGCATTTATTTAACTGAGAGGAAAATCAAATTACCTTAACCATTCTATATTTCACTTTTCACACATGGCTTAAAAGTAAGAAAAAATTAATAAATCTGAAAAATAAAAAAAATAACAGAAATTATCATCGCAATATGCACAAGTTTTATTATAATGATGTACTTGAACATTCCAAAAGTGCTTTGCAGTTTTGGGTCACAAATTCCAGAAGAGTCATTGAAATAAAATAAACAATATAGTGATTCATTTAAAAACATGTGTTATCTTAAAAACATATATTTTTGAAATAACAAAAGAAGTAATTACAAAAATCCTTATAACACTTGCAACGTATAAAAATTAATCAATTTTGAAAATGAGTAATTCAAAATATAATAAAACTGAGAATATACAACTTTCAAAATGAGTAATCCAGAATATACAACTACACCATTCTGTTTTCTTTCATATTTGTCTTGATACAATAGGGACTTTTATTTTGGTAATGTATTCATTCTTCAACAGACAGTGCTCAGTATTTCATAGCTGAGGAAAGGAGATAAAAAATAATGAGAAAACTAGTTCGATTTTTAGATAAAAGAGTACTGCAATAAATAGCAACTAACACCTTGTTTTTGATACTTGGTAATATTTTTAATCAATTAATATATATGCCTCTTAGAAATACTATAATAGGAGATATCCTCTCTGGTTTACATATGTTGTATTCAAGATATTAATAAAAATAAAAATTCATGCCAACATTTTTGAAAGAGCAAGTATTCTTCTAGACTCAAAAACATATTACATGTGTTAGATCCAAAACAAAACGGGTGACATATGGTTACCATAACAGCTATTTACGATCAGTCACTGGATGTGCACTCTGTAGTGAGGATTTCATGCATTATTAGAATTGTTTGTTTGGGGGAGATTTCTGTGCAACACATAAGGGTTGTTGTTTTTGATTTTCCTAATTGCATCATTCACTTCTTGTTAAGTAATTTCAGGTTCTGTTTGGGAGGTGTTATAATTCTGATTCGGTTTTCAAATTTATGTTGACAATAGAATCAGAATTTATTTTCTTTATCATCTTTGGCTATGATTCTATTTAAAATTTTCTTCACATAGGTTTCTCAAGTGTCAGTTTTGGGGGCCTTCACATTGTATGGAACTAAATATTTCTCCAAGATGAATCTTTATTTGTTTGTATCATTCCCTGCCACCATAACTAGTTCTCTGCAGGTTTTTTTTTTTTATTTTGTAGCTCTATTGTTTTGGTAATATTTCAGCCTAGTTTTTAAGTAAATTCTTTTCAGTTGCCAATATTTTATGCAGGCCAGTATCATTTTCCGTTAGTATTCTCTACAGGATTTATGCATTTGTGTTCTGGGATTGGCTTATGGTCAAGTTTCTTTTTCTTCAAGCTTAAGTTGGAAACATCATTATTAAAGGGAGGTTTGCACATACCACGCCAAATGAGAGGTGGTAATTGCATCAGTTTTCCTTGTGAGAAGTCTTGTTTTATTCTTTCTTTAAATTTAATGGGTTTCAGTAAGAGTCATAACATGTTCAGGGGGGGTGGAAGAGGTGGTTGACAGTATGAGCAAAATCACCCTAGGGACATTGATTGTCCAAGTGCTTATATATATTCCAGCTATTTATGTAATTTCTTTGTAATGATAAGATCGGTATTTGAATCAACATGGACAGAGTTGTAAGTCTTTAGGTCGTTAGGCTGGTTCACTGTTCTGTGTTTTATTATTTTTTTTATCCTAGTTATGAAGTCTTCCAGTTTTTGGGCAGTTTGGTTTTGGAAATGATAAAAAGGGCACCAAATTGGGTATGTGATATGTTGATGCAGGTGATGTTGGGGTTATACACACAATTAATTTTAGTTGCAACTAAGTCATTATTGTTAACAAAAATAGCAGTTGTTGTGTCAAGGTGAATTATTCCGGAGAAGAGGAGATATTTCACAACTTTACCTTGAAATCTTATCTGCTTTTAAGCAATAAGACTCCTGTAGAGGTATCAGATCAATGTCTTTTTCAGAGAGGATTTTCTGTGGTTCACCTGCTTTAAAACATTATGACTGCTCTGCAACAGATGAAACCTTTTTTCTTTTTTTAAATCAGCAGTTTCAATACTTCAACTGAAATTCAATTCAGCAGCAGCCTGGAAAGCAAGGTAATGGAGATTTCCAGGACTGCTGGGAGTCATAGTGGAACAAATAAATACATGGACTGTGTTAGGGTAACTAAGAGTAGAAACAGATGCATGTATACTTGCATGTACACCAATGCTAGGAATATAGTTAATAAATTCAATGAGCTTGAAGTGCTAGTCAAGACATCAAAGGCAGATATTGTTGGGATATCAGAGACATGGTGTCACACAGACATAAGCAGTGCAAAACTGGAATTTGGGGAGTACAATGTGTACAGAAAGGATAGACAGGACAGAAAGGGAGGAGGGGTTATGCTGTTAGTTAAGAAACCATAAAATCTAAGGAAGTGCATCCAATTGATGTTGGTGGACAATGCAATGTTGACTCTGTTTGGTGTGACATAAGCACTGGGAAAAGAAAAATGAGAGTAGGTGTGTGTTATAGGCCAAATGAATTTGATGAGTATAATGAGCAATTGTGCAGAGAAATAGAGTGCGCCGGTAAATCAGAATGTCTAGTAATGGGGGGATTTTAATTTTCCAGATATTGACTGGAACTTGTGGAATGGTTACTTGCACGCTAGCAACATTTTGTGGATTTATTGGAGGATTGTTTTCTATAGCAAAATGTTTGAGGGGCAACCATAAGGTAATATCCTTGATCTGATTATCAGCAGTGATGATGCATGCATTAAGAATATGCAGATAAAGGAACCACTAGGTGGCTCCTTTATCTGTGTGCTGAAGTGGGATTTACTCAAAGAAGTAACTACCATCAGGAGTAAAGGGAAGGGTTTTTGCTTTCATAAAGGTGACTACGGTAATCTGAGACAGTATTTAAATTCTATATGGTGGGACCAACTGATGATGTTACCAACAGCAAATTCAAAATGGCAAGCATTCAAAGATTTGTTTGTTATTTTAGGAGCATTAGCAACTAAGGCCATATTGCTCCGGGATATGCAGTGGTCATTCCCTAGCCTTTCTGCATCCTCCGTATTTGGTGGTGACGGGCTCGAACCTCAGGCTAATCAAGAAGCGTGTGCTATGCACTGCTGCTGCTGCTGCTGCTTCTTCCCACCTGGCTACGGAGGCGCCTTCATTCAAAGAATTAATCTTCGAAGCTACTAGGCTTTTCATACCAAAAAAGTAACATTGTTCAAGATTTAGGCCTATATGAAATGATATCAGATGAACTAATTAGACATGTGACAGAGAAGAAAAATCCATGAGATACATATAAATTAATAGGTGACATGGAAGCCTATGATAGATATAAGCTGGTCTGTAACCAAGTTACAAAGGAGGTTAGGCAGTCGAAGGCAGATTATGAGAAATCTTTGGCAAAGGATGCAAAGAAAAACAGCAAAGAGTTCTTTACTTATGTAAACTCTAGAAGGAAGGCGATGAATCAGATTGGTCCATTTGATATCGATGGTTCAACTGTTCATGATTCTTCTCAGGTAGCTAACAAACTAAATGAATATTTTGCATCTACATTCACACATGAGGAGTTATTCAGGGAGGGGAATGTCAGAGGTGTATTCAGCTCTGGCAGTAAGCTAGATAATCTTGTAATAACTGAGAGTAAAGTGGAGGAGAAATTGTTGAAGATAAACATAAGAAAGGCACCTGGGGTGGATGGAATCTATCTGGTTATATTAAAGGAGGGGCAAAGGAAGTAAGCAAACCCTTAGCCATAATTATGAGAGCTTCCCTGGACTCAGGAGAGGTACCCATGGACTGGAGATGTGCAAATGTGACCCCAATCCACAAAGGAGGATCAAAGGGAGACACAGGTAATTACAAACCTATTAGTTTAACTTCTGTTTCAGGGAAATTAATGGAGGCAGTGGTTAAGGAAGCATTGCAGGATCATCTAGACAAGACTTCAGTTATAGCTCGGACACAGCATGGGTTTGTTAAGAGGAAGTCTTGTCTGACTAATTTGATTGGATACTATGATATAGTCACAAAGGAACTGGATGCAAAGAATAACCTTGATATCTTATATTTGGATCTTAGAAAGGCCTTTGATACTGTTGCACATGGAAGACTGCTGCACAAATTGGAGCAGTTTGGCATTGGAGGCAAATTGCTGCTATGGATAAAGTGATTGTTGAGTGGGAGATGAGAGAGAGTGGTAATCAATGGACACTGCTCTTCGTGGACTAATGTTATTAGTGGAGTTACCCAGTGTTCGGTGTTGTGTCCATTGTTGTTTTCATTATTTATCAATGATATTGACAATGGTATATCAGGCTTAATGTCCAAGTTTGCAGACGATACAAAGGTTGGCAGGGTTGTTAATGACACTAATGACAGTACACTGCTGCAACAGGATCTAGAAAAGTTGAGCAGATGGGCTGAGAGGTGGAAATTAAGTTTAACATTGACAAATGTAAAGTTCTGCATATGGGAAGCAGTAATCCCAGTGTAACGTATCAACTCTGTGGTACCACACTGACAGTGGTAGAGAATAAAAAGGACCTGGGGGTAATTGTGCAGGCAGATATGAAGTTTTCTGAGCAGTGCAGATGGTCTGCACGAGTAGCTCATTGTGTCTTGTCAATGATATACAGGAATTTTTCTAGCAGGGATAAGGAGGTGATTATCCTCTTGTATAAGGCAATGGTCAGGCCACACCTTGAGTCTGTATACAGGTGTGGAGTCCTCATTTAGAGCTGTTGGAACGAGTACAGAGAAGGGCAACAAGATTAGTGAACAGAACAAAGGGCTGCTCTTACGAAGAAAGGCTTAAGTTTTGCAAAGTACAGTGTCTGGCGACCAGGCACCTGCGAGATGATCTGATTGAGGTGTACAAAGCCTTGAATAGTTTGAGCATGCTGATTGGATCTTTCCTCTTGCTCAGAATAATCACCTGAGAGGGCACAAATTCAAACTGAGGAAAGACAGTTGTAGGATAGATGTGCGGAAGTTCGCCTTTAGCCAGCGGGTGGTTGATTGCTGGAACAAACTTCCATCTGTCATTGTAGAAGTTGATAGCTTAAATAGATTCAAGGCAGAACTTGACAAACATTTGGAGCGAGGGGATGGGTGAAATAAAGTTTTTTTTTTTTTTTTTTTGGCTGATGCTATATAAGCTTGCCTTCTTGCATCATGTGCCCTTGCTAATGCTAGTTAGCAAATTTTTGTGGTTGTTCCTTCCTTGTTTCTGCAGTCCTAGTATTGGTCTGCACATAATGACCATAAACCAATTCCTTTTTTTGGAGCAGTTTGACCATATCCCAAACAGTGGTAACATTTACCCCAGGGGCTCACATCTGATGAGTATGGACTTGGCACACCCCGGGTCCTGAGCTGGATATCATTCTTCTCTTCTTGGTGATTCCCTTCTACTTTTGACTCTCTCTCTCTCTCTCTCTCTCTCTCTCTCTCTCTCTCTCTGTCACACACGGAGTAGCTTGGGAATTTTTTTTTTTTGGCTGGTGCAGTATAAGCCTCAGGTTTCCTTGCACCATATAGTTAATAATAATTTAGTGACAAGCACAAATTGCCTACATCTATACATGGCCAAAAAGACAAAGATCCTACCCTCTGTAATTGGTATCCTTATTCTGAAGGAAACTTCCAGAATCCAGTTTCTGTCAGATGTTTTTTGTTTAATGTGCTTACTCTTTTATGTACCGTATTTCCCCATGTATAAGACACCCTTTTTCGAAAAATTTGGGGTCTAAAAACTGGGTGCGTCTTATACAGTGGTTGTAGATTTTTTTACTTGCATTTCCCGCTTTTTCGTGCTTGTTGTCTTGGCGCTCATTGTTTCGCACTTGTTACCGGTATATTAGGTTATGTTTTGCTACGTTCTGCCCAGAAATGGCTCAGAAAAGATTTTCGTACAGTGCTGAATTCAAGTTAAAAGTTATCCAGTTTGCAAAAGTGATGTAAATTGTGCTGCTGAACGTAAGTTTCGTCCTCTTCCAACTGCGAAAACAATCCGAGACTGGCTATGGGAAGAAGAAACCCTACTGAAAATGCCACAACAGAAGAAGGCCATGAGAGGCAAGTCAACAAAATGGCCTGATTTAGAGAGGGAATTGAAGATATGGATTGAAGAGCAAAGGGCAATTGGAATTCCTGTGTCCACAAAGATGGTTCAGCATGAGGCAAGAAGAATTGCTTATGAAAAAGAAGTTACTGATTTCAAAGGAGGACACAATTGGTGCTTCAGGTTCATGAAACGGAATGGACTAAGCATGCGTACACGCACCAGACTTGCCCAAAAGATGCCTGTTAAGAACGGAGAAAGATTTAGGGTCCACCAGGCAAAATGTTTCAAAGGGAGGTAGGTTTCACAAGAGGAGCAAAGTCATGGTACAGAAAGAACAAGTAAAGTGTTGTGGGTCAAGCAGCACTGGGATCTTCCCCAACTTTCTGTTAGTGTCACTGTGAAGAGGTACAGTACTTTGTTTAGGCCAGAGATGAAAAGTGTTTATAAAGAGGGTTTATGAAGTGTGCTGTTGGAGTGTTGTTACTCTGGTCATTTAGCTGTGGGGGGGCCCTAGTGAGACCACCCCCATTGCCTGTCCATCACCACATGAAGGTAGGCCAGGCAGTAGAGGAGAAGCAATGATACTCTGTCAGGGCCTATCACAGAGTTGCTAAAGCTTTCCATGGAGGGCCCTATATATAAAAAAAGTTAGGAAATGGGAGAAGCAGTGGAAGGAAAGGGAGGGGAAAAGAGAAAGTAGCAGGGGATGTAAGGTGTAGGGTGAGAGCATCCCCGGGAAAACAGTGGGCAGAAACTGCTCCACCAGGCAAAAAGGGTAAAAGGTTGGGCATAATAATCATAAAGCAAGAGTTTCATGTAGGTTGCCAATGACTGAGTAAGTGGTTTAGAGACCTCAAAATCCAGGGAATGGGTTATCAGATCCTTCTCAGTAGAAGGGGTTAGCATGAAATCAACTGACAGATAGCATTAGGATGCAGAATTAAGTGTAGTATCAGGCTGTGATGGATGGATGGCTGTTACACTGGTGGGTTCGGTCCTTGTAGTGAGGTACGTTCTTCATTTAGTGAATAGAACCTGGGCAAAACCTGAGCTGAATATCATCATTCTTCTCTTTCTTGGTGATTCCCTTCTACTTTTGACTTTCTCTCTCTCAGAGTAACTCAGGAATTTTTTTTTTTTTTGGCTGGTGCAGCATAAGCCTTGGACTTCCTTGCACCATATAGCTAGTAAAAATAATAATAATTTAGTGAAGGTTCTGTAACAGTTTTCTCTATTGACAAAGAGGTACTTGTGTTCATAGGCAGATCATGAATTGTTGTCAGAGTGCTTCGTAGGCAATGGCACAATGGACACACAAAGCCCATCTGATTTTCCAGATCTATGTAAGCTTGTCTGCAAGTAGCTGCTTCTCCTGCTTCACGTCATTTGCAGGATCAATTGTATGGTCAAGGAGGGTGGCTGGAAGACTGAAATAAGCAGTAATGAAGACCCTATGGATGACTTCCAAGTGAGGGGTACTGGATGTGCAACAGCCCTGGGTAATTATAAGGAGGATGGTGCATTGTATAGAAGCTAGTTTTCCGCTTGTTGCAGTCAATGGTGGCTCTGGTGAACCAAAAATCACCACCATAAATAATGATTGGTATAAATATTGCCTTGTATTGCTAATGAGTGCTGATTTAGCACCTAGTCAGTCAGTCCTGCTCGTGTGAGCGATAAGGATGGTGTAATTCCTAATTTTGTTATATAGGTGGTTCAGTGGTAAAAGGAGAGTTTTGAATCCAGGTTAATCTAAGTGCTTTAGTTCTCTGATCAGTTTAATAGTTTGTCCAGCAATTTTGATCTGCAAGTGACTCAGTAGGCTGCCTTTAAGAAGAACAGCTGAGGCCTCAAAGGATACTCTGGTGTTGGCAGCAACAGTAAGAACAATATTGTTGGCAAAGAGTTATGCATTGATTGTATATCCAGAATGATATTTGACAGGAAAGTGCCTAGGATGGAGCTCAGAGGACTGACTGCTAAATATGGTCGATCTTCCAACTGGTACTGGACCAGCATGGCAGATTATGGTACAATTCCCTCAACATGAATCGTTGAGGAGGCTTCCATCCTGCAGAGGATTGATCATGGCTGAAATTTACCTTTTTTTTTAGAGGTGATAATCTGATGTAAGACGTCCTTTGTGCAACTCGTGCAGAAGTCATAGTGCCTATCCGATTCCACTGCAGCGGTGTTCTAGTGGAGCTGGAGCTGAATGAGGAGGTATTCCAGAATCTTGCCAGGAGCAAGGCAATTGGGCAGTAGTAAAGTGGTTGGTCCAGTGGTTTTGACAGGTTCTTTAATAACAGCCAAACATTTGTCAGAGAAGGTGTCAGAGCTTAGACAGTGGTTGAAGAGATATAAAAGGATGTGTTTTGGTAAGGGGCAACGCCTAGAACATTAGTTCAACTCTGTTTCATATCTCTGTGAAGAACAGTACCACCGTAAAAGGCCCAGATATGCAGTAGGTTTGTGTGTTATGTCGTGTTTTTCTGGCCATTTGATTACCTAGAAGCATCAATCACCTGGAGAGATGATTCTAGGTACTCAACCACAGAAAAGTGGGCCAGTCCCACTAAAACTCATACTGTCTCAATTCAAGTCTTTGTCCCACCTAATATTGCCAAAAGGCCAGTAGATTCCTCTGGGAGGGTGCCACTCCAGAAGAATGAGAGAGAAAAAAAAATCCAATGGTGTTGGGTAAAAAAAAAAAAAAAAAGTGATCACTGTAGTCAGCAGCTTTCATCAAACAAAAACTTAAGAAGCAAAGTCATGCAACCACTGGAACAATATCAAATCAGATAAAAATCTGTCTTCATGCCCTGGTATAAAACAGTTAACATTATGTAGTTACAGTCATAAATCCTTACAGCAGACACAATTGCATAATACACGATACCAGCCATTCTCAGCACTACACTGACATAATCCAGTTCCAAAACTAAGCCACAAAAATTTTTGATGTGAAAACATCTATGGCAGCACTAGAGTAAAACCGATTGGTAATAAAATTTTCTTATGGAAATGATGCCACTTCCTACTTCCGTCACTTCCTATTACTTGGTTGTTAGATTTTAAATTACACAAATGATGTCACTTCCTAAATGGAGCTAGCAATGCTAACTCAGTCACTAACATTGATTCGGTAGAGTAAGCAACGGGTAGTAATATTATGCAAAAATAAAAGCTTCAAAGCCACCAAAGAAGTCTCTTGTGCCAAAAATGAAAGACTGCAATAATTAGACTCAAACACCAGCCAAGCGATTAAAAATTTTAATCGCTTGGATCTCCCCTGAGGACGGGGTGATTACTGACTGTGCCCATGGATTTTGGGAATGCAAGTGGCTCGAGAGCTTGCGAATCAGTTCATCCAGTCATAATACTATTAACAGGGACAGGGGTATGCATTTACACCCCCTGTTTGAGGCGGTTGTCAGACGGGATGACTGGTTCCGTTTGACATGCTCCCGAGCCACTTCTGTTTCCGATGTGCATGTGGGGAATGCCGACCATGTGCCTGGTGAATCACGTGTTTGAGTGCCATGGGCCTGCTACTTAAGGATGTGTCACTGCAGTAAGAGTACACTGTTGAAGAAGGAGACAGCAGTCTCCGAAAGCTCCGGTATTTTGCAAATTTTAACGATTTTAGTATTGTTTTTAATTGTTTTATCGTAATTTATTTATTTTATTGTAATAGTTTAGCCTCCCGATATTGTATCATAGCATTTTATTATATTTTATAGTAAAATTTTTAATCGCTTGGCTGGTGTTTAAGTCTAATTATTGCAGTATGGAATTTCCTAGCCCCATAGGCCTGTTTGAAGAAAAAGGAAAGAGTTCAAAAACATAGAGAATGAAAAAATGCAGGCTTTAATAAAATCTGCTTCTCAAGATTTTGATCAACATCAACTTTCTAAGTACCGTAAGTAAGTTTTGATTAAACTGCTTAAAAATTTAAATGGTTTTGATTCAAGAAAGTAATGATAAAACAAGTACTTCAAAAAACAACAGTCACTTCTTGCAATAGTTTTTGTTTATGATGTCATACTAGAGTACAAATGGAACTATTGAATTGTAAAAATACCAAATCTAATTTCAGTTAAGAATCTATAAGAGTATTTCGAAGATGACTGAAACTTCAGCTGAGTGAAATCAAGAAAAGTATGCAAGAATAAAAGCTTCAAAGCCACCGAAGAAGCCTCCCATATTGACAAAAGAACCAGTTCAAAAACATAGAGAACGGAAAAAAAAAAAAAAAAAAAATGCAGAGTTTAATGTGCTTCTTGAGATTTTGAGCAACATTAACGTTTTCTACATCGAGCTCTCATCAAGAAGCTGGACTGTCAACATCATGAAAATAGATTCAAGAACTTCCTGATGAATTCGATCCAGAAGATTTGAGTTCAAATGAATTACCTGAGAATTTTCAATTGATTCCTGAACCAGCTAGACAGAGTATACTGCAACAACCAGCTTGGATCACATCATCCAAAAAGAAACAATCATATTTCAGCTCAATCGCCTGTTGAAGACTCTCCACAGGTTTCAATAGCAGTCGAGCATGAAATCATTTACAAGAACACTGAACATGACTGTAACCCCTATAAAGCATTTGAACGACAATTTCTGAAAAATACATTTGGAACTGTTTGTGATATGTAATCGATTGTGGTATGAAAATGATGTAAAATTGTGCCTCCAGGAAATTATCTGTTACTTCTCTTAGAATTAACCAACTGCAGACATAATGACTATGAAGGTTTGTAATACTTGTTGAGCATCTATCAAAAATGATTCCATTCCAACATTTTCGAAGAGCGCGTGCTCGTAAAGCGGAAATTTATTTCCCATAGACATGTTAAAAATAGGGGTTACGTTATCAACAATAAAATTGGTTAGCTAATTAGTTTATGTTTAAACAATGATTGATTTCTCCAAAGAAATGAAAACGTAGCCTGCAAAATCAAGCAAATTATAATAATAGAAAAATTATTTATGACTTACAAATGTTAAAGAATGTTTATTCCTCATCATCATCGATTAAATGCACACTTGTTGATCACTCATTATTGGCTCGGCACTTGTTGGTTTGTTGCACAAAGAGGTGTCTTCTTCAGAAATGCTTCAAGAGGCATTTATTTCCAAGATAATCTTCTCTTTTCTTTATAAATTTCAATAGCATGCATAAGCATTTTTTAACGGAATGCACAAATTGCAACTAACACAATTTGCACGGAGTAATAAGTTTACGAAGCTTAAAAAAAAAGGAATGAAGAGAAGATTCTGAAAATTCATTTATGTTTTTTATACGATTGAAGATTTCAATAAAGGGGGAAACGCATTTCACTATAATAATGTAAAAAAACCATACAATTCCAGCTATCAGTATTTTTGAAAATGCAATAACATGGAGTTTACTACCCATTTATAATTTCTTGCAGTAACAGAAAAGCCCAATAAACTGGAAAGTGCAAATTGCTTTTATTGTTTTATGGTTGTGACTTCCAGAAATGTGCTTTAGAAAAATATCACAAAGCCATTCAAAATTGGTTCTTATAACAGAACATATAATAACGATGAAAGTGTAGTGCGTTTAATGATTTGAATTGATAACTAATACAATTTACACTATAAAAACAACCTTTTAGGAAGTTATATAGCGAAAATTTGAACTTCCGAGGTCGTGGAATGAATTACCAAAAAACAATGCGTTACTGGGTTCACATTACAATATTTTTGCAATACGATGGTAACGAATTAACATCATAAAGCGGGGTACACTGTATTGTACAGCTATGTGCGTGGTTTAAAATGCTGTGTTTAAGAATGTTTAACATTCATTTTTTGGAATTAATGTTCATATTTTCAATTTTGTTGATACTTGATACTTGAAAAGAAAAAAAAAAAAAAAAACTTGTAAACCTGGGAACACGTAAAGCGAGAACTGCCTGTACATTAAATGTTCAAGCTTTTACTTGTTGTGTTTTCTCATTTCCCTATGGGGGTCGGTTATATAGAGCGTCGACTGCATATGGTACCACACTCATGGTATGGAGAGTGAAAAAGAACTTGGGGTAATTGCACAGTCAGATACGAAAATCTCTAGGCAGTGCAAACAGGTTGCATGGAAAACCCATGGGATCCAGGAAATTTGTTAGTAGGGATAAAGAGGTGATTATCCCATTGTATAAGGCAACTGCTAGGCCACATCTTGAGCACGGCCTCATTTTCAGAAGGATGTGGATCTATTGTAGCTGGGTGCAGAGAAGAGCAACAAGATTAGTAAAGGCAACAAAGAGTATTCTTACCAATAATAAGTTCAGTTCTTCAAATTGCGCTATCTAAAAACTTGACACCTGCGAGGAAACCTGATTGAACCATGTATGGCTTGGTGGATTGGTTAAGTCAAATGCTGATGGCATACTTGCTCTTTCTCAGGTGATGCATGTAAGGAGATATAACCAATTATTTCAGAAGTAAATAATATGAATACATTTGACAAAGGATCACACAAATTATTAGAGGGGACAGACGAATGATGTCGGTAGGGTGTTTTTGTTTTTTCTGATGCTGTTTTAAGCTTACTTTTCTGCATCACATGCCAATATTCATACTAATCACCTACTTTGATTTCAGGAAAGGTTTTGATTCAGTCTTACATAATCAATTATTGTACACATTTGAACAGTTACTATTATGGATAAAGAAATTTCTAAGTGGCAGGATTCAGAGAGTAATTATAAATGGGCACTGCCCATCTTGAACTAATGTTCTGTGCTGGGTGTCACAGGGTTTAATGCTTGTCCCCTTATTACTAATATTGAAGTATATATTTCAAGTTTAATATTTGTTAATACAAGGTAGTTAGTTATTAATCATGGTATACTATTTCCATAAGACTTAGATAAATTATATGGATGAGCTGAAAAATGGCAGCTGAAGAATCGAAAATGCATCTCTCTGAGCTGTAGATGGGCTGATATATGAGCTCATGGGTTCTGTCGATGATATAGAGAAAATTTTCCAGCAGAGATAGAGGTGATTATTCCATTATGGACCAGAGGAATACAATGCAAGAAAGCAAGATTATACAGCATCAACAAAAAAAAAAAAAAAATTACTATTATGAAATAGGAATTTTTTTTTTTTTTTTTGCTCCGTCCATTCGCTCCAAACGTTTGTCCACTTCTTCCTTGAATTTATTTAAGCTAACAACTTCTGCAACGACAGATGGAAGTCATCTATTCTACAACTGTCTTTCCTCAATTTGAATTTATGCCCCCTCAGGTGCAGAATCTGAGGAAGAGGAGGAATCTCATCAACACTGAGCTTGCTCAAACCATTCAAGCCTTATACACCTCAACTAGATCACCTCACAGGTGCCTTGTCTCCAGACACCGCAATTTGCAGACTTTAAGCCTTTCTTCGTAAGAGCACCCCTTTGTTCCCCTCACCAGTCTTGTTGCCCTTCTCTGTGCTTGTTCTAGCAACTCTACATCCTTCCTAAAATGAGGCCTCCAGACCTGTATGCAGTACTCAAGGTGTGGCCGACCATTGCCTTATAAGGGGATAATCACCTCCTTATTCTTGCTAGCAAAATTCTTGTATATCACTAACAAGCCCCTATGACCTACTCTGGCAGCCTGTCTGAACTGCCACTGCTCAGAAAACTTCATATCTGACTGCACAATTACCTCCAGGTATTTTTCATTCTCCAGTGTGGTATTACCCTGAGTGTAATACCACACAGTTGGTACAATTCTCTGGAGTTATTGCTACCCATATGCAGTACTTTGCATTTGTCAATGTTAAACTTCAGTTGCCACTTCTCAGCCCATCTGCCCAACTTATCTAGATCCTGTTGCAGTAGCATACTGTCTCTACTGTCGTTAACAACCCTGGCTATCTTTATATCATCTGCAAACTTTGACATTAAGCCTGATACACCTTCATCAATATCATTGATAAATATACAAAACAACAATGGGACCAACACCAAACCCTGGTGGACACCACTAACAACATTAGTCCTCCAATTTGTACAGTAGTCTTCCATGTGCAACAGTATCAAAAGCTTTCCTGAAATCCAAGTATATGATATCAAAATTATTTTTTGCATCCAGTTCCTTTGTGAACACATCATAGTATCCAATCAAATTGATCAGACAAAACTTCTCCTTAAGAAACCCATGTTGTGTCTGAATTATTACTGTAGTTTTGTCTAGATGATCCTGCAATGCTTCTTTAACCAGTGACTCCATTATTTTCCCTGGAACAGAAGTCAAACTAACAGGTCTGTAATTACTTGTGTCACCCTTTGACCCTTCTTTCTGAATTGGAGATAACATTTGAACATCTCCAGTTTGTGGGGATGTCCCCTAAGTCCAACAATGCTCTCAAAGATGTCACTCGATGTATTAGAGATATCCCAAAAAACAGTGATTAATAGCCTATAAATAAATTTTGTTGGATTTATTTACTTTTTTTATTTAAAACATAAAAGAAAAAATAGTAATAAATTAACATAGTATAATATCATAGCTTTTGTAACAATCAAGATTACGATCAAGGTCAAGTACAAACTGTTAATGTAATGCAAGAATAATTTTAGAAGTTAATGAAGAAATAATGACAGGACTGTAGCTAATTATTGTCAGACTACAATGTTGCTTGATTTCTTAAAAAAAAAAAAAAGAGCCTCTAATCCCTGGTACATCAATCTTGATAGCTATGTATACAATATATGGTATTTTATTTCAGCATATCATCATGTGGTATTTATGGTGCAGCTGCACCACTGCTCTTTAGGGGAGGGAAGCAGACAAAAAAAGTTATCTGGTGAATTAATGTACCTATGAGACATTTAAAAATTAACTTTGACTGCAACTGATACCAAAAAATATAAAAACAGCACGAATTTACTAATATGTAATGATATTAACTCACACGCTTAAAACTCCAAGTGATTGACCCTTTCTATATCTGTCTGTCACGACCAGCAGGGTGGAAGTGGGAATGTTTACTACCATTTTTGGTATATTCACGCTTCAATTGTCATCATTTTGAGTAAGCTACCAGAAACTTCTGTTCACATCATTCTGAGTTAGGATATAAATTCAAATTATGATCATAAATCAATTTCATGTGCAATAAGCCTGAAATCCAAAAGCATTTACTTACACATTTCAGACTTTCTTTTGGACCCTAGAATATGTCCCAGATTTTCTTTTATACAAGCACAATGAAAAAAGTCAAAGTAAATCTAAACAGAAATTAGCATTCAAAAAAGACTAAAAAATATATATAATAATGAACAAATAACAGTATTTGTTAATTCATATTTCGTAAACAGCAAATTTTTTATTGGTTGACAAATGCAATAAACTGCCACTCTTTATTTAATAAATGACACACATATATACTCACATGAAAAGCAGTTAATTTGGCTTCTTTCTTCTTAAAGCAGAGGTTCGAGTAATATCTTCATCAACGGGAAAAATTGCAACATGTTTCATAAGTCTCTTACACAATGGATAGAATACCTTTAAATATAAGATATAAGCAATGTTATCTCCAACTCACCGATAACACAAAACAAGAAATTTTGGGTCATATCTTGTTATAGACATGAAATTAAGTTTACTTGATAGATTTTGGGTTGCTAAACATGGAAATAAGGCTTAAAATGGCAGATTGGCTCTTGTTTTTGAAAAAAGTAGTATTTTATATTTATACAAGGTATTTTTTATTTATATGGCAATAATATGTAGCTTTCTCCATTAGCTGTGATATTACTGTAATATTACTTTCTCCATTAGCTGTGATAATGGAGAAAGCAAATGAATATAAAACACCATTATGCCTGGCATTTTTGGATTATGAAAAGGCATTTGACTCCACACAGCATAAGGCAATGTTTCGGGCACTGGAAAGACAAGGCATTGATACCCCATATATTGATTTTTAAGAAAATATATGAGAGTGCTACTTCCTTTATTAGACTAGACAAAGACAGTAGGAAATTTAAAATTGAGAAAGGAGTTCGACAAGGAGACACAATATCTCCGAAGCTGTTTACTGCTGCCCTTGAGGAAGCTTTCAGAAGATTAGACTGGTCGCAGAAAGGAGTCAATGTGAACGGAAAGTACCTAAACCATTTACGATTTGTGGTCATAAGCCACGATCCCAAAGAATTAGAGGAAAATCTTAATCAGTTATGCAGAGTTAGTAAGGATTTTGGACTAAACATGAATATGGCTAAAACAAAAGTAATGATGAACAAGTATGCCACGGAAAGGGAAATAATGATTGAAGGAGCGGTAATTGAAAAGGTGGAGTCATATGCTTATCTGGGACAAGTTATTAGCTGTAATAATGATAAATGGCTGGAAGTCAAGAGAAGAATAAATTTTGGATGGATAGCATTCAGGAAATATAGTCACATACTGAAGAGCAATATCCCAGTTTGTCTGAAACGTAAAATAATGAACAAATGTATACTTCCCACCATGACTTATGGAAGTGAAACTTGGGCACTCACCAAAAGAATGGAAGAGAAGCTGAGAACTACACAGCGAAGAATGGAACGAATCATATTGGGAATCAGACTGTTAGATAAGAAGAGAAACACATGGATTAGGCAACAAACTCAAGTAAAGGACATTCTTATCAAAACTAAAGAAAATGGTCTTGGGCAGGACACATAGCTCGAAGACATGATGACAGATGGACTAAGAAAATAACAGAATGGTATCCAAGAGGAGCTAGAAGAAAACCTGGAAGACAAAGGCGGAGATGGATAGATGAAATTCATGAGTTTGTGGGTAGTAAATGGATGGCCAGTGCTCAAAACAGAAGGAACTGGAAAGTTGCTGGAGAGGCCTTCATCCTGCAGTGGATCGAAAATGGCTGATGATGATGATGATGATGATGAAGATGTAGCTACAAACATACCTGTATCAAATACAGGACCTTTTTTGCCTTTTGCTTCTATTCACCTTTGGGAGCATCCCTTTTCACCATCCAACAATAATTGGCTAAAATGGCGACACTCCATTTGCCTTTGTACTTTGTTCCATCACTGTGATGTGGTGCCTCCGTAGCCAGGTGGGAAGGAGCAGCAGTGCATAGCACACGCTTCTTGATTAGACCGGGGTTCGAGCCCGTCACCACCAAATACGGAGGATGCAGAAAGGTCAAGGAATGACCACCGCATATTCCCGGAGTAACATGGCCTTAGTTGCTAATGCTCCTAAAAACCAAAAAAAACAAACAAACAAACACTGTGATGTCTTCATGGAAGTGCTCATCATGTTCATCGCTGATGGCACCACAGTTTGGCAGGAAGAAATCCAGATGTGAGTGCAAGAAATGCATCTTCAATGACATGTTTCACCCCAGTTTTTGTAAGAAGTAATGAGATCTTCCACAAGCTGCTAGTTTTAACATTTCCTAGGAAACTAGTTGAAACATTTCGAAAGGCTTTCCACTATCACTAAGGACACATTTGAATTGTTTGTCTTTGAAAAGTTGCCTTATTTGTGGACCAATGAAAACACCTGCCTTAATGTTTTCTGTACTAAGTCTTGGCACCCACCGATATTGCAATACCTCCAGTGGGTGCGGGATTTGTGCTTCTTGCATGACAGTTAAATAGCAGACACAGGCCCAGGTCCCTTTTTGCCAGGGACAGGCACCAGGTAGCAGCTGCCCAGGTGTTGGCTGCTCCCTGGTGTCTAAAAGGCCTGACACACACAGCACACGCAAACAATCCTTGAAATACTGACTTTTATTTACTGTCCTGTTCTAAATTTAACAAAATTATTAAATTAAGCTCAATTAAATAAATTAAAAAAACAATATATATATTTATTTATTTATATATATATACGTACAGGGTGTTTCAAAAGTGATGGTCTATAATTTAAAGGTGAACTGTACAGACTACAATATGCAAAAAAAAGCCTAGTAAACATGGGTCCTTAAGTGAATCGTTTTTGAGATATTGCACATTTCTAGCTGGAATCCACCACTGACTTGTTTCTTTAGGTCAGGTTATGCTCATTCTCTCCCTTTCCCCCTCTCTCAATGCTCTGAGACGTAGCAGGCATACTAGTACTTGTCAAAGGATAGTCAACATGGAAAGAGGTTACAGCAACGAAGAGTATCCAGACATGCACTTTATGTATGGTAAAGCCAACGGCAGTGCACTTGAGGCTGCATGTTTGCACCAAGAAGCATTTCCCCGCCGAAGGTAGCCAACAGGAGCACATTCATCAGGGTACATCAATGCACATGGAGTACGAGCAGGTAGGCCCAGAAGCATAACACCTGATGTTGAGGGAAGGGTGTTAGAAAGAACATCCTGTAACATGTAACATCTGTAAAATCCTGTGGTGTTGAAAGCAAAAATTAAAAATGTATTATCTTATGCTTAATAAAAACCACCCTCAGCAAAGGATTCACAGCTTTTTGCTAAACTAGTGCTCCCATAGTCAGTGGCAGATCTTAACAGAAAATGTGCATCATCTCGAAAACGGTTTGTTTGTGGCCTCGTTTGTGTTTGGAAGCAAATTTATTTGGATATACCAGTGGTTCAAATGCTACGTTCTTCATTCCTGGTGTTAATGGTTTTTGTTGAGGCCAACTGCTCTTCTCGTAGCGTATATCCTTGGCATGACTATCCCACTCACAGAGAAAGCAACAATAATTAGTGTAACCCTTTTATAGTCCTAATAAAATGGTGATTACCTTTAAATCACCACATATCTACCACTCATACTTCTGAAAGTGTACACCTATGAGGATGTTTGCTTATGTTTCTTTTTTGTGGACGGTAAACACAAGAAGTATTGAAGGTAGCATATTTCCATTGTGTAATAACACAGCCTTAAGGCTAACCGTAGTAGCATCTATAAATAGTTGCCATTCTTTGAAAAGGTGCTTTATGTTCATTGCTGACATTAGACCAAACATCCTTACAAACAGTGAGTTCATCTTCTTTGATAAAATTTATAATGGTCTTTATTTCGAGTACGAAATATTGTCACCTTCACAGAATGATCTTGAAGATTTCACTGTTTTAGCCTAGAGGCCAAAAGCGCTGCCTTCTTCTTAGGCCGTTTGAGATCCCTGATGAGGTCATTAAACTCACTTTCTGTGATCTCATGTGGTTCAGAAGGATAAAGGTTTGGATGAAATGGTGGATTCCTTAAAGTAAACAGCTGCTGTACTTCTTTGTGTATATATCTAGTTGATGTCCATCAGTGTTTTCATCTTCATCAGAGTATACAGAAAAACGGTCGGATGGTTCAGGAATAGGCAGCACTTCACTGTGAGGCATGGGACAAATTGCAGTTGGTATATTTGGGTACATCACTGTCCACTTTTTCTTTATTGTCATCCCTTTACTAATAGGAGGCACCATACAGAAGTAACAGTCTGTGATGTGATTTGTTAGCTCCCTCCGTATCACAAGTACTGCAAAAGGCATAAAACGTTCCTTTCGATTCACCCATGCATTGAATTTTGATGAACAGGTAGTGCAGCATATGTCTAGAGGCCAGCTCTTGTCCTGGTTGCTAACTTTACACCCAAAGTACAAGAATAGGCCTTTTTTATGGCTCGAGTTAAGGGACGCTTGAAGTGTTCTTGGTGGGACATGTTAGCTGGCAGCGGGGAACCCATCAGGTGAAGGAGTGGGAGAGACACACATTTACCTCATTCATAATCTGCATTCTCACTCTACTTACATTCTATTTTTATACTTTTTTATTATATTATTTTTTTTATTTTTTTTTTTCACTCCCTCATTCATCTTTTTCTCACACACCAGGGGGGGGGATGCAATGACGTGTAGTGTAAATTTAAATACTAATTAAAACTATGGTTAGTGTGTACTTAACTGTAGCATTTATGGTTTGTGTTCTTTTTCTCACACATTTACACTTTCATTCATTCTTCTGGCTTTCATTTCATTATTATTAGCCATATGGTGCAAGGAAGCTTGAGGCTTATGCTGCACCAGCCAAAAAAAAAAAAAAATTCCCAAGTTACCCTGAGAGAGAGTGAAGCAGAAAGGAATCACCAGCTGACCGGGCTAGCCAGGTGGGTAAGGTGCCTGCCTGGCAACCCAAAGGTTGCGGGTTCAAATCCCGCCTCTGGCTTGGATCAAAGTACTGCAAAAACCTTGGGAGGTGCACTATGGCCACAGAAGCCGATGCGCCAACAACTACAAAAAAAAAAAAAAAAAAGGAATCACCAAGAAAGAGAAGAATGATGATATCCAGCTCAGGACCCTGGGTGTGCCAGGCCCATACTCACCAGATGAGAGCCCCTGGGGTTATTTGACTCTTGCTTTCTGCACTGCATTCTCTGGGCACCTCAACTTACTGTTATTCTTCAGTTGTGGTGCAGGCCTAACTGCAAGTGTGTTGCAGGCCAGGGGAGAATGCAGTGATAGTGTTTATGCTGTTAGTAAATATTCGTTAGTATATATAAAGTAATGTAAGTTTTTATTAACTTTGTATTTTTTCGGCCAATTACATTTGTTCTTCCACTCATTCTCTCTATCTCTCTCTTTCACTCCTTCCCTCATGCCAAAACTGCCATTTATGCCCTTTTACCATAATTTCTAGTTCACTCAGTGCCAGGCCTATTCATTCTGTCTTTCATTCTCATTCATTCATTTTTCTTTCATTCTACATTGTATCTCCCCCCTTGCTATTAGCTTACTGATATTTTTCAGCTAATCTGCTTCCCTGGCTGCCTGTACATTTCCCTCTCCTACGTGGTTATTTATTTGGTGTGGGGGCCCCAGGTTCCTACACATGGAAGGGTAGTCTTGGGGGGGGGGGGGGTTGCCATGGCAGATTTCTGTCAGGGCACAGAATACTGCTATCCTGACTGTTTTTAAGTCATCGTCTGGGCATGGTAGAAAATGTGGCAATTTTCACTATTGATTGTTTAATTTCTGGGGTGCTGAATTGCCATTCTTTGGATAGTTCTGTGCATTTCGAATATTTTCTGGTGTGAAGGATGTAAAGGCTTTATAATTTTCCTCTTCTATGATGAACCGATGTTCTTCTCCCCTGGGAAGGGGGCAAATCTGTGCTATTAGCTCTGTTCTGGGGATGTCATATATTATACATTCATACAGAATGTGTGCCCAGTCTTCACTCGTGCCACAGGTGCAGTTTGGGTCATCAGCCAGCCCTAAGGAGGTTAGTTTCGCCTTTAGGGAGCCGTGACCTATCAATATAAATGTTGTAAAAAGTCCAGGGGCATACCAGTTAGGTGGCTTTGGGCTAACCATTGCCATCTGTAGCAGAAACCACAGGTGTGGTAAAGTGTGTGGATGGCAAGGTATATGTGCATCATTTACCTGGGGAAGTGATGATGCCGCCTGGATGCACTGTGATGATGATGAAAACAAGCCGGTGGAGGCAGTGTCATGCTTTGGTTGATGTTCTGCTGGGATACCCTGAGTCCAGTCAGCCATGTGCCGGGCACTCTGACATCTACCATCTACCTAAATATCATTGCTGACCAGGTACACCCTTTCATGGCAACGGTCTTCCTCTCTGGCAGTGCCGTCTTTCAGCAGGATAATGCGCCATGCCACACCGGCCAGATTGTTCGAGACTGGTTCACGGAACATGGGGAAGACTTCCAGGTATTGTCCTGGCCTCCAAATTCCCCAGACATCAATCCCATCGAGCATCTGTGGTTTGTGTTGGAACAGCAACTCCAATCTGCGGCGTCTCAACCACGGACCTTACAGGAGTTAAAGGATCTGCTGGTTACATGTTGGTACCAGATACCACAAGCCACATTTAGAAATCGTGTAGCGTCCATGCCTCGCCAGGTATGAGCTGTTTTGGCTGCATGTGGAGAACCAACATCATATTAGGTAGGTGGTGTTTTGGCTCATCAGTGTATGTCGGTAGTGAGTGCAGTCACAATGACAGAAATGGTTGTAAAACTGCAGTGCAGAAAGCAATGGGAAACCACTGCTCTAACTTTCCCAAGAAAAGCTACCACGGGGAGAAAACTTACAAAGGCCCCGAATATCCGTCGTCCCTTAAATGAGACAGGTGTGCGAAGAATCACCGGACTCAAAATGGTGAGCAACAATAATAATACCAAGAAGAAACACAAGAACGTGAAAAAGAAAACTTTCATAAGGATAGGAACTTGTAATACAAGAACATTGATGAAAGTGGGAAAATTAGAGGAACTCAAAGAATAACAAAGAAAAAGGACATTGGAATAATGGGAGTTAGTGAAGTTCGGTGACAGGGAAGCGCCGACATACGGAGTAGTGACTACAGATTTATATACAGTGGTGGACAGAGGGGAAGAAATGGGGTTGGACTTCCGTTGGACAAAAGAATGGGGGGAAAAAGTAACAAACACCTATCACCTTAGTGATAGAGTGCTGATGGCAACAAGTCCAGTAGACTTAAACATAATACAAGTCTATATGCCAACAAGCAACTGTGATGAGGATGAAATAGAAACAGTGCATGAACAACTGGATGAACTAACAGGGACAATAAAAGACAAAGAAGACCTAGAACTAATCATAATGGGGGATCTTAATGCAGTGATAGGACAAGGAGGGACATGTGAAAAATCAGGACCATTTGGATTTGGAAGGAAAAACAAAATGGGAGAAAGACTATTAGAGTTTTGTAAACAAACGAGGATTAATTGTTGGCAACACACTCTTTGAAGTACCAAAAAGACGACGCTACAGCTGGAAGGCTCCAGGAAACCCACAGAGATACCAGATTGACTATGTTTTAGTGAAGAAGGGATACAGAAACCAATTAAAAGTTTGTTGCAGTCATCCAGAAGATATTGAAAGTGATCACTCACTAGTTATTGCAAGACGCGAGCTAAGGCATAAGAAAATACAAAGAATAAAAGGTGGAACGTGAGACTATTATAAGAATATAAAGTGGAAGAAGAGTTCAAGAAAGAAACAGATGCAATACTTGCAATAGAAAAAGAACAGAATGAATGGAAGTCAATGAAAGAGAATCTGGAAGGGACAGCAAAGAAAGTAATCGGACACATGAGATTACAACAAGGAAGCCAAGGGCAAGTGAAATTCTCAATCTGATTGTAGAAAGAAACAAAGCTAGAAGGAAGAATACAGCCGAAGGACAAGAGCAGTACAGAAGACTAAGAAATAAAGTGACAGCGAGGAATGCAGAAGGGCAAAAGAAATATGGATGGATGAAATATGCAATGAAGTTGAAGATAATTTAAACAAGGCAAGAACTGACATAGTATACAAGATGACTGCTATGGTTTTCACATATACTCGAGTCCCTAAAACGGGACTATCTCTGAAACAGCAGTAAGAGATAAAGATGGAAAACTACTGATAAGTAGAGACATAAGAATTAGATGGAAAGAGTATATGGAAGACCTCTAATGATGGGAATCAAATAAGTGAGGAAGCCTTGGAGGCTGAACACGAAGTAAAAAAAGGATTGTTTGGGGATAGACATCCAGAAGATATTGGATTCTTTGTGAATTCTTTGTTTGGGGAAAGGTATACATTGACTATGGTTCACATAAAACTCAAAAGAATATGTACCACTACAGCCTCTAATGTGGTCTGCAGAGGGATTTGTTTTGTAGAAACCTTTGTCAATAAGTATGGCTACGCCTCCTCTTGTTGAGTTAGTAACATTTATTTCTTATTAACAGATACTTTAGTTTTTAATCACTGGAGTCACCTGTGGGGTTAAATTGGTTTCTAGGCAGAGGCTTTTGGACTGTGCTGTTTGATTAGATCATAAATGTTGCTTTGTAGACCTCTCAGATTACGGGTTTTTAGATAACAAGAAATCTAAGAATCTAAGAAAATTTCTATTACTGCTACCCATATGCAGTACATTATACAGTTCTACTGTATAATGTTCTGCATTATTTAGTTTCAGAGATTGCATGTGGTTCTGTCTGCTTTTTGTATCAATCTAGTTTCATTATTTCTTTGGAAAGGTAGGGTGTCCAATGTCCATGTCGTCTTCTGCATGTAAATCTAAGATTGGCTCATCCTGCAAGGTACCAGCATTGATATCCATATTTGCTGAGCATTGTTGGTCTATAATGTCTGTAAAACTGATGCCTTCAATTTTACAGTTTCAGGCAGAGTATCAGAAGCAGTTCGTGGGACTGTTAGCAGAGTATTGCTAGCACAAGTCACTTTACATTGTTCTGTAGGTGACTGCTGTATGTTAGAACTGATTGTGCCCAATCAGCAATTGAGATGAATGGGGATACTGTGACTGTAGTTTGTGTTGCTATCAATTCGTACTTCTGGGTTGTTGCAATATAAGTAACTTTTGGCATGGTGAGCATAACTTGCTTCCCAGCTTCCTGGTAGGTAACCTTTTGTTTGACCATTTGGATATTTTTCCCTATCCTCTAACATTTTCATGCTTTTGAATACACTGGATGCTGGCCTTTAGAATTTAGGCATTGTGGTGTTTCTGCAGTGTAGTCCATTTGCGTATGGGCTTTGGAGCTGCAGTTTGGGCAGCTCCAAATTTTTGACACTTGAAATATCTGATTGGGTTGGGAATATAGGGACGTACATGGCAAACAAGATGTCCGGCTTTCACACATAATGGTAAGGTTGGTGTACCAAATGTTAGAATAACGTTAGCATTAGCATTAGTAGAGGCATTTGATGCATGAAAAAGCTTATGCAGCATCGGCCGAAAAAAAAAAAAAAAAACCTCCCATTTCACCCCTCCATTCATTCCAAACGTTTGTCTAGTTTAGCCTTGAATTTATTTAAGTGGTCAACTTCCACAATGATGGAAGTTTGTTCTAGCAATCAACCTCCTGCTGCTCACACTATTCAAGGTCTTATATACCTCAATCAGATCACCTTGCAGGTGCCTAGTCTCCAGATGCTGCAATTTGTAGACCTTAAGCCTATCTTTGTAAAAGCAAACCTTTGTTCCAGTCACTAATCTCATTTCCCTTCTCTGTACTTGTTCTAGTAGATCAATACCTTTCCTAAAATGTGGCCTCCAGACCTGTATGCAGTACTCAAAGTGTGGCCTGACTATTGCCTTATATAAGGATATAATCATCTCCTTATCCCTTCCAACAAAATTCCAATATATCATTGACAAGACCCAACTCTTGCAGTCTGTCTGTACTGCTCAGAAAACTTCATATCTGATTGCACAATTATTCCCAGGTCTTTTTCATTCTCTACTACACCGAGTGTAGTACCGCATGGTTGGTATGTTACTCTGGGGTTAATGATGCTACCCATATGCAGTACTTTGCATTTGTCAATGTTAAACTTCGGTTTAACTTTTCTAGATGCTGTTGCAGTAGTGTACGGTCCTTACTGTCGTTAAGAACCCTACCAATCTTTGTATCGTCTGCAAACTTAGACATTAAGCCTTATATACTTTCATCAATATCAATGATTAGGGCTTTCATGTCCTCATTTTCCCAAACATGTACTCATTTTTTACGTATCATGAACTGTCCAGGAGAAATTTAAAAAATTTTGAAAATATCTGGAATTTTCACTTTTAAAATCTCCTGATCCTTATCATTGGTAAAATTTGTAAGGTGTGCACCAATCAGCTTTGTGGAAGTAATCCCAAGAATCTCCATTTCCGGCTGTAAAAAACGCAGATCGGACATTGAGGAGTTTATCATATATTCGGAGTTATTGACATTTTGTTAGTGCAGTTTGCCCTTTTCACTCCATTTTTTTATTCTCTTTTACATTCATGGTGAGTAGACAATTCAAAATAACCTCCAGCAATATCTATTTTGAATTTATTTTAGCATTAGCATTAGTAGAGGCATTTGATGCAAGAAAGCAAGCTTATGCAGCATCAGCCAAAAAAAAAAAAAAAAAACCCACTTCACCCCTCTGTTCGTTCAAAATACCTGTCCAGCTGAGCCTTAAACTTATTTAGGCTATCAACCTACAAGGGATGGAAGTCTGTTCCACCAGCGGGTGGTTGGTTGGTGGAACAGACTTCCATCCCTTGTAGTGGAGGTTGATAGCCTAAATAAGTTTAAGGCTCAGCTGGACAGGTATTTTGAACGAACAGAGGGGTGAAGTGGGTTTTTTTTTTTTTTTTTTTTTTGGCTGATGCTGCATAAGCTTGCTTTCTTGCATCAAATGCCTCTACTAATGCTAATGCTAATGCTAAAATAAATTCAAAATAGATATTGCTGGAGGTTATCTTGTGCAAAAACAAAGACTGAAGCCATAATTAACTCTGTCTTAGCAGTCCATTCAGTTGAAGAAGTTGTTAAGTTCCTGCAGAATGTACAGTTTTTTGGAGTTTCTACTGATGCCACTAATCATGAATTTCTGAAAATTTTCCTTATTCTTGTGCATTATTTTGATTGGGAAAATGGTGGCCCAAAGGTTAAGCTAATAGAATAGCAAGTCAGATGAGACCACAGCTACTATTTCTGGCTATGTTTATGAAACCTTCTGTAAAAGTGGCCTGGATAAGAAATGTATTGCATTTGGTGGAGATAATAGTAACACCATATTTGGAGGAGTGCAGAGATACAATGGGAATAATGTATTTTCAAATTTACAAAGATTAATTGGTGGATCGCTAATAGGAGTGAGCTGCCCTGCCCACATTCTGCATAACTGTATCCAGTATGGAGCAGATGCAATTAATGTGGATACTGACTCTATTATTCTTAAGATTTTTAATTATTTCGGTGTCTACACCGTACGTGTTGAAAACCTAAAAAAATTCTGCAAATTAGCATCAGTAGAGGCACATGATGCAAGAAAGCAAGTCATACTACAGAATCAGCCAAAAAAAAAAAAAAAAAAAAAAAAAAACAAGAGGTTACCTATAAAAAACTTCTGTATCATAGAAGAATATGCTAGCTTTCTCTATTACTTGCAATTGAAAGGATTATAAGTATTTATCCAGCCCTAAGATTTTTCTTTTTGTCTCAAGAAAATCCTCCACCAAGATTTTAAAACTTTCCTTTGAAGATGAGTTTAGTGAAACTTATCATTTCCTTCTCAAACTGTAATGTCAGTCATAAATTCACATATAATAAGCACTGAAAGAAATGACATTCTTTGATAGAAGTTATTGAAGCTCTTGCTTCTGTAAGGGATATTCTGTCAGAAAGAAGTAAATGTCAGTTCATTTCCCTCAAAGTGAAGGAAATGTTGGAGAAGAGGCAAGAAGAAGGATATACTGAGAAATGTGGGGTTTTCGGAAGAAATATCAAGAATTTATATTCACCATGCACTGAATACTTGGACATGTGGTTGAAACCACTGGAAGAAGTTTCTTCATTCAGATGCATGTCTTTAAGAGAGCCACTTGAATGGGATAGTGTGGTTTCAACAATTAGGTACCTTCATACAAAAGGAATGTGTGTGGATGATGTGAAGTGCTTTGATCAGTTTTGTAATTTAAAAAAAATTATAGCAGAAATTAAGGATACTGACGTTTCTGTTCCTTGTAATGTAAGATAGGCTAATTATTTTAGTCACTGTAAGAATGAAGAGTTTTTCTCAGAGCTGTTAATAATTGCTCAATTTTTCTTTTCCATACCACCACATAATGCATTTACCGAAAGACTGTTTTCAATGATGGAGATGCAGTGGTTGAAGGATAGAAACTCGTTTACTGTGGATTCTATTAAGGGACTAATGCTTACAAAATTCAATTTCAGTGACATACTGTGTAAAGATGTCCATTCATATTTATCCAAAATCACAGATTTACAGAGAAAAAATTGCATCAGTGGAAAAATATAAAAGAAATCTAGAGAACAGTAATAAATTACGCTGAGAAAAATAAAAGTATTTTTTTTTATTCATACCATACGTAAATTTTTTGTGTATCATTTTTTACAAGTTAAGAAATCCATATAAGAATGGCAAGTGTGAATTCTGTTAATTTAAGGGATTTGAGATATTCAATTAATATATTTAACATGTTATTAACATGTAACTTTGCCAGTTGTTTAACATGTAACTTTGCCAGTGACTGTGTTATTACCCTATTATCATAATAAACTGTTATTAAAGGCATAGGCATTTTTGAAAAGACTGTAAGAGAATGTAAGGTGTGTTTTGGTACAATAGGGAAAGGCATCCTCAAAAGGCTGGATTTTTCAGCCCAAATATCCTCATTTTTAAGATTAGAGAGGTGGCAGCCTTATCATTGATAAATACAAAAAACAACAATGAATCCGACACGGACCGTCCCTGGGGAACTCTACTAATAGCATTAGTCCATGAAGAGCAGTGTTTATTGATTACCACACTGTCTTTTCTCCCTCAACCATCCTTTTATCCACTGTAGCAACTTGCCCTTATTGCCATACTGCTCCAACTTGTACAGTAATCTTCCATGTGCAACAGTATCAAAAGCATTCCTAAAATCCAAGTATATGATATCAAAATTATTTTTTGCATCAAGTCCCTTTGTAACCACATCATAGGATCCAATCAAATTGGTCAGACAAGACTTCCCCCTAAACAAACCTGTGCTGTGTCTGAACTATAACTGCAGACTTGTCTAGATGACCCTGTAGTGCTTCTTTAACCAGTGCCTCCATTAATTTCCCTGGGAACAGAAGTTAAACTAACAGGTCTGTAATTACTTGTGTCACCCTTTTACCCCCCCCTTGTGAATTGGGGTCACATTTGCACATCTCCAGTCCATGGGGACCTCCCCTGAGTCCAACGATGCACTCATAATCATGGCTAAGGGCTTGCTTACTTCCTTTGCTGCCTCCTTTAATATAACTGGATAGATCACATTCACGACAGGTGCCTTCCTTATGTTTAACTTCAGCAATTTCTCCTCCACTTTGCTCTCAGTTATTACAAAATCATTTACCTCCAGCCAGAGTTTGATAAAGTTCCCTCTCCCTGAATAACTCCTCATGTGTGAATGTAGATGCAAAATACTCATTCAGTTTGTCAGCTAATTGAGCAGAATTATCAACAATGTTTCTAGTGGGAACGAGTTCACTATCTTTTTTTAATCAATATTTGTTTTGTTTGAATGACTTTTTGATGTTTTAGTTCTTCAACTAGCTCATCTTCAATGACTTCAATCAGATCCCACACTGCAATTATTTCTTTGGAACTATTTAATGTAGCATGGGGGGAAGGGGGGATCACCTGTATAGGTATTCCACAAAAAGTTCATATTTTCAGTAGAGTAGAGTCTGAGAATGCTGATGCTTAGCTGTTTCAATTACTAGATGGGCAGATCGGAGTCTTTTCACCATTTTTCTCCATCCAGCCACACTTTCTAAACATTTCTGAATTAGAAACAGTGAAAGGGCACTTGTAGATTTGGATGAAAGAGAAAGCAATATAAAGAATGTTGGATAACTCTGCTGATTCTCATTTTGAAAGCACTTGAGCCTAGTTCAAGTGCTACCCAGCACTTGAACTAGGCTCAAGTGCTGGGTAGTTGTCATAATTCATGGTTGCTCCTTTTTCCCCCCAGAGAATAACTTTTCTCCCAGGTTAGCAGCTCAACTTCTTCTTTCAACTTCCTCAACTTCTTCTTCTTTCAACTTCCACACCCACATGGGTGTGGAAGTTGAAAGAAGAAGAAAAAGTGGCCATGTGCAGAGAAGAGTTCAGGAAGGTCGTACCTAAGACAGTGGTGAACAGCGTGGAGTCAGAATGTTGTTGTTGTTATTTGGTTTTTAGGAGCATTAGCAACTAAGGCCATATTGCTCCGGGAATATGCGGTGGTCATTCCCTGACCTTTCCGCATCCTCCGCATTTGGTGGTGACAGGCTCAAACCCCGGTCTAATCAAGAAGTGTGTGCTACGCGCTGATGCTCCTTACCACCTGGCTACGGAGGCGCTGAATCAGAATGGAAAAATTCAAAGACTGTATAGTAAAACTGACAGAGCAGGTTTGCAGAAGGACAAGCAATAGAAGGAGATGGAAAAAAATCCCCTGGTGGAATGAGAGGACGAGAGAGAGGCTGTGAAAATCAAGAATAATGCATTCAGGACCTACTTCCAGAACAGAAATGATGAGAATAAAGAGAGATATGAAACGGTGAAGAGAGAGACCAAGAGGACAGCTAATGAGGAGTGAAGACTGTGGTTGGAAGAAAAGAGCGAAACTCTACGACAAGAAATTGATGGTAATAGTTGGCTGGTTGGTTGTTTCTTTAAGGATTTTATGGCGCATTAACGTCTAAGGATATAATGCGCCAAGTCAATGATGGTAATAAAAAGATACTGTATGGTATGGTGAGGAACAGGAGAAGAGATAGTGAACAGAGCAAATACTTGATGGATGAGAATGAGAACATAATAACCAAGGAAGAAGAGATAAGAGAAACATGGAAGTATTTTGAAAATCTGTTGAACGTGCAGGCCAGCCAGAAAAAGGAACAAAGGAAGGTTTATCATAAAAGAGGGGATAAAAGAGAAGATAGAGACCAGACAGACTTGACATGGAACGATGTAGTGCAGGCATGGAAATACATCAAAACAGATAAGTCTGCTGGTATAGATGAGATAAATGGAGAGATTCTGAAGACTACAGGTGAGGCAGGGATAGTGTGGACATATAGACTGATCCGTAAGATCTGGGATGAGAGACAGGTGCTGAAGTACTGGGAACAGAAAAAAGTGTTCCAATTATAGAGGCATCACACTGACATCACATGTGAGTAAGCTGTATAAGAGAGAGTGTTAGAGCAGAAGATAAGAGGAATGATTTTGAAAATAGGATGGCTGAGGAACAGTATGGCTTTAGGCCAGGCAGATCAACGGTGGATCTAATTTTCTGCATCAGGCAACTGATGGAAAAGTGTTATGAACATAATAAATAATTAATAATGGCATTTTTGGACATAAAGCATTTGACGCCGTAAAGAGAGAGAAAGTGTGGGAGGTTTTGAGAAACTTGGAGATAGAGGAACATCTTGTGGAGAGAATTGAGAATAGTACACCAATACAGTGAGCAAAGTAAGAACAGTAATGGGGTTGACGGAGAGCTTTGAAGTAATATCAGGTTTGAGGCAAGGAGGCATCCTGTCACCACTACTGTTCATAGCTATCATGAATGATGTGCAATGTAAAGTAGTAGTAGTAGTGGCATGTGATGCAAGAAAGCAAGTGTATGAGCTTATGCAGCATCAGCCAAAAAAAAAAAAAAAGAAAAATTCACACCATTCCATCCAAATGCCTGTCCAGTTCCTCCTTAAATTTATTTAACCTATCAACTTCCACAACGACGGATGGAAGTTTGTTCCAGCAATTAACCACCTGCTGGCTAAAGGCAAATTTCTGCACATCTATTCTACATCTGTCTTTTCTTAAATTGAATTTTTGCCCCCTTAAGTTGGTAATCTGAACAAGTGGAAGGATACCATCAGAATTCAGCGTGCTCAACCCATTCAAGGCCTTATACAACTCAATCAGATCACTACGCAGGTGCCTAGTCTCCAGCCACTGCAATTTGCAGAACTTAAGCCTCTCTTGGTAAGAGGATCCCTTCATTCCCCTCACCAATCTTGTTGCCCTTCTCTGTACATGCTCAAGCAAATCTACATCCTTCCTAAAATGGGGCCTCCAGACCTGTACGCGTTACTCAAGGCATGGCCTGACCACTGCCTTATACAGAGGGACAATCACCTCCTTTTCCCTGCTAGCAAAATTCCTATATATCATTGACAAAACCCCATGACCTGCCCTGGCAGCCTGTCTGCATTGATCTGAAAACTTCATATCTGACTGCACAATTACTCCCAGGTCTTTTTCATTTACTACCACCTTAAGCGTAGTACCACACAGTTGGTACGTTTCTCTGGGGTTACTTCTACCCATATGCAGTACTTTGCATTTGTCAAGGTTAAATTTCAGTTGCCACTTCTTAGCCCATCTGCCCAAATTATTTAGATCCTGTTGCAGTAGCACATTGCCATTACTGTCATTAACAACCCTGCCAACCTTTGTATCATTCTGCAAACTTCGACACTAAGCCTGATATACCTTCATCAATATCATTGATAAATATACAAAACAAAAGAGGACCCAACACCAAACCCTGTGGGACTCCACTAATAACATTAGTCCACGAAGAGCAGCACCCATTAATTACCACCCTCTGTCTTCTCCCACTCAACCATCCTTTTATATCCATTGTAGGAACTTACCCTTAATACCATTATGATCCAATTTGTACAATAGTCTTCCATGTGCAACAGTGTCAAAAGCTTTCCTGAAATCCAAATATATGATATCAAAATTATTTTCTGCATCCAGTTACTTTGTAACCACATCATACTATCCTATCAAATTTGTCAGACAAGACTTTCCCTTAACAAACCCATGCTGTGTCTGAATTATTGCTGCAGTCTTGTCTAGATGATTCTGCAATGCATCTTTAACCAGTGACTCCATTATTTTACCCGGAACAGAAGATAAACTAACTGGTCTGTAATTACTCGTGTCACACTTCGATCCCCCTTTGTGAATTGGAGATACATTTGCACATCTCCAGTCCGTGGGGAACTCCCCTGAGTCCAAGGATGCTCTCATAATTATGGCTAAGGGTTTGCTTAGTTGCTTTGCCACCACCTTTAATATAACTGAATAGATCCCATCCACCCCAGGTGCCTTTCTTATGTTTAACTTCAACAATTTCTCCTCCACTTTGCTCTCAGTTATTACAAAATCATTAAGCATCCTGCTACAATTTGATAACCTTCTGCCATTTTCAAACCTTAATAACTCCTCATGTGTGAAATTCAGTTTGTTTGCTATCTGAGCAGGATCATCAACAGTCGAACCATCGATATCAAGTCGACCAATCAGATTCATCCCCTTCCTTTTAGAGTTTATATATAAGTAAAGATATCCTTGCTGTTTTTCTTAGCATCCTTTGCCAAAGATTTCTCATAATCCGCCTTCGCCTGCCTAACCTCCTTTGTGACTTGATTACAGACTAGCTTATATCTGCCATAGGCTTCTGTGTCGCCTGATAATTTATATTCATCCCATGCATTTTTCTTCTCTATCATGAGTCTCATTAGTTCATTTGATAACCATTTAGGCCTAAACCTTGAACAATATTTCTTAACAGGTATGAAACTTTTAGTAGCATCCACGATTAATTCCTTGAATGCTTGCCACTTAGAATTTACTGTTGGTAACATCGTCAGTTGATCGCACTGTACAGAATTTAAAAACTGTCTGAGACCACTGCACTTACCTTCACAGAAGCAAAAACCCTTTCCTTTACCCCTGATGGTAATTATATCTTTAAGTAAATCCCACATCAGTACACTGTGATCACTGCCACCTAGTGGTTCCTTTATCTGCAAATTCTTAATACACAAATGATCACTGCTGATAACGAGATCAAGAGTATTACCCTCTCTGGTTGCCTCTAGAACATGCTGGTGCAGAAAACAATCATCCAGTAAATCCACAAAAGTCTTACTAGTGTGTGAGTGACCAACCCACAAATTCCAGTCAATATCTGGGAAGTTAAAATCTCCCATTATAAGACATTCTGATTTACTAGCCCACTCTATTTCTCTGTACAATTGTTCATTGTACTCATTAGAGTCATTAGGCCTATAACACACTCCTACTCTTATTTTTGCTTTCACAGTGCTTATGTCACACCAAACTGACTCAACAGTTCACTGTTCATCTATATCAACTGGATGCACTTCTTTTGATTTTATGTTTTTTTTAATTAACAGCATAACACCTCCTCCCTTCCTATCCTGTCTATCCTTTTTGTACATATTGTACTCTCCAAATTCCAGTTCTGCATTCCTTATATCTGTGTGACACCACGTCTCTGCTATCCCAACAATATTCGCCTTTGATGTCTTGACCAACACTTCAAATTCATCAAATTTATTTACTATACTTCTAGCATTGGTATACATGCACATATACATGTACCTATCCTTATTATTAGTTACCCTAACACATCCCATACACCCACCTGTTTCATGATGACTGCCATCAGTCCCTGAAACCCCCAGCACCCCTCGCTCCAGGTCGCTACTTATTCTAATAGAAGTTGTGCAAGAATCACCTTCACCTCTGCCTGCGGCTACTTTTAACCTTTTAGTCTGTGATTCCCCCCAAGCTAGCAATTTTCCGACCCACCTAACACTACCTCGATAGCATCAGCAAATATTCTTGCACCCTTTCTATTTAAGTGTATCCCATCCGTGTAGAAGCAGTCTCTCCTGTTAACAAGCACAGACCACGCTGAAAAAAATTCTACCCCTTGAGCCTTGCAAATTCCCTCCTATCGTGCCTGGGCAGAATTGCAGATACTTTCAAATTCAAGTAGTGGAACAACTTGGACAGGACCAGATGAAAGTCATACTCTTTGCAGATGACCTCTGCATATGGGGAGAGAGCAGGGAACAAGTGCAATGGCAATTTGATATATGGGCTGTATGGTCAATGAATTTGGACTGGTTTTCAGTCAGGAGAAGAGCGAAGTAATGGTTCTAAAGAGGAGTGGTAAGCCTGAAGGATACATTATAATGGTAGGGAAAGAGCTAAAAATGGTTAACAACTTCAAGTATCTAAGAAGCACTATTACAAAGGCTGGAATGATAGACGAATAAATAAGCAGAAGGATACAACCGGGCGAGAATTTCTATAGGCAGACAAGAAATCTGATCTGGAACAGGAACATACCACTGAAGTGCAAGAAGGCTATATATCAGGCCTATTACGTATCAATTCTGACGTATGCATCTGAAACTTGGACTATGATGAAAAAGGATGAAAGTAGAATTCAGGGGCAGAAATGAGATTTGTGAGGAGCATGGCCAGAAAGACAAGACAAGAAAAAATCAAGAATGATATGATTATGGAGAAAATTCATGTTGAAAAACTCCAGAATAGCATTGAAAGATCCCATTTGAAATGGTTTGGACATGTCAAAAAAAGAATGTTTTATTTACAATTAAGGGACAAAAGCCCAAGGGGGAGACCAAGAATGAGGTGGCAGGACATGATAAAGACCAATGTCATTAAGAGAGGAGGAAACTGGAGTGAAATCAACGACAGAGAGAAGTACACGGACATGGCATGGTGGCAAGGCTTCATACGTCGACTGTGGAATAGCAGAATGATGAAGAGTTCTACATACAAGAAGAAAGGTACAGTTCCTTTCTTTTTGAGAAGCTTACTTCTTTATTTAGAAGAGCAGAAATGAAGCATCTTTGCAAATAAAGACTTGAAATTCTCTGGAAACTATTAATTCTAGAGACGATGCTTTGAAATTCGCTTTTAAACTTACATGGCACTTGGGGCCTGCTTTCTGGAAGAATTTAGTACTGTAAGTACAATGGACTGCAATTTGTAAAAGATTTCTGTGGGACACAGCCAAGTAAAAAAGTAAATAAAACACTTTCTTTCATTATTACTATTCACACAATTAATAACTGTAGCTTTTTTTGGTAGTTTATTTTAATTTTTTATGGTGCATGGACAACATTGCTGAAGCATCTATGTCTTTTAGCGTCCAGTGTTCATACCTAGGCGCCTCCATAGCCAGGTGGGCAGGAGCAGCAGTGCGTAGCACACGCTTCTTGATTAGACCGGGGTTCAAGCCCGAGACCACCAAATACGGAAAGGTCAGGGAATGACCACCACATACCCGTGGAGCAATATGGGCTTAGTTGCTAATGCTCCTAAAAACCAAATAACAAACAGCTTGTACACATCACAGGGTAATTGTAGCTTAAAATAACACACATGCACACTTTATACATATATATTTTACACTGTAAAACCTGGCACATTTTACAGAAAAGAAAATCAACATTTAAAAATCTGAAAGTATGAAGAAAGAAGCAGTTCAGCACTCATAATATCAATAATCACATTTGTCTTTTGAGGCATGACTTTAAAATGTAATAATACTACCTTGTCCTTTAAAATGTTTCGGTAGCCAGTAAGATTCAAATTGCACAAATAATGCAATGGTTTTAATTCTCATAATAAAACTTGCCTTTGCAATGAGTTGTCCTACTATCACACGACTTTCAAATAGGGTAGTCTCACGAAAAGGTTAATCAGCCATTTGTTTAAATGGATGAGACAGCCTATTTCAGGGGTACAGTGGTCCATCATCCAATCATGTAGGTGAATGCTAGTAACAGTTCACATCGAACACAAAAGCTGCTCAATGTAAGCTACAATGTGACATACAAAATCATTTTCCAAAGGTGTAATATAGTTATCTGTTTTGACACCAAAGACCACCCTTTATCTAAAGATGGACCAGTTAGTCCTGAAACAGACTGTTATACCAGTCTCATCTTTTAAACAAATGACCAATTAACTTATGTAAACTCTTGATGAAGTAATCTGAAAGTAATGCAACCAGGGTAACATGTTACAATGGCAAGTTTGTACTCCAGTGAGAATTACGACAATTGCATTATCAATCCATTTAAATTGTTCTTGTCGAACTTGTTGTTGTTGGAGACTATTGTCAGGGAAACGGAGATTATATTGTGGAAAAAAGGATAAGTGGAACAGGACCAGGATAAGTCTGCCAGAGGCAAAGGTTGATGACCCTGTAGAACAGATATCATCTTTTAAGGCACAAAAGGTGATACTGTTGTACACGTTGGCACTAATGATATTAAGAGTAGGACACCAGCAGAATTACTCAACAATTGCAGGTAAATGTTGAAAAAAAGCCATGAGTTAGGATTGAATTTGAAAGTGTCTGCAATTTTGTCCAGACATGATAGGAGTTATTGATCAATTCGGCCCTGGAGAGATTGTGCAAGGCTCAAGGGGTAGAATTTTTCTCAGAGTGGTCTCTACTTGTTAACAGGAGAGACTGCTTCGACATGGATGGGATATACTTAAATAGAAAGGGTGCAAGAATATTTGCTAATGCTATCCAGGCAGTGTTAGGTGTGTTGGAAAACTGCTAGCCTTGGGGGATACATGGACAAATAGATTAACAGTAGCCACTGGCAGAGGTGAAATGATTCTTGCACTGTTTCTACTGGAATGAGCAGCAGCCTGGAAAACAAGGTACAGGAGATTTTAGAGACTGCTGGGAGTCATTGCGGAACAAGTAAACACTTGGGCTGTGTTAGGGTAGCTACGATTAGGAACAAGTGCATGTATACTTGCATGTACACCAGTGCTAGGAGTTTAGAAAATAAATTTGATGAATTTGAGGTGTTGGTCAAAACATCAAAGGCAAATATTGGTGGAATATCACAGACATGGTGTCACAGAGATAAAAGGCATGCAGAAATAGAATTTGGGGAGTACAATGTGTACGGGAATGACAGGAAGGGAGGAGGGTTTATGCTATTAGTTAAGAAACACATAAAATCTAAGGAAGAACAGCCAGTCGACATGGGTGGACAGAGCAGTGTCGAGTCAGTTTGGTGTGACATAAGCACTGGGAAAGCAAAATTGAGAGTAGGAGTGTGTTATAGGCCTAATGACTCTGATGAGTATAATAAACAACTGTACAGAGAAATAGAGGGGGCCAGTAAATCAGATTTTCTTATAATGGGGGAATTAATTTCCCAGATACTGACTGGAATTTGTGGTTTGGTCACTCACACACTAGCAAGGCTTTTGTAGATTTATTGGATAATTGTTTTCCACAGCAGCATGTTTGGGAGGCAACTAGAGGGAGTAATACTCTTCATCTGATTATCAGTAGTGATTCTTCAAGCATTAAGAATCTGCACATAAAGGAAGCACTAGGTGGTAGTGATCACAGTGTGTTGAAGTGGGATTTACTCAAAGAGGTAACTACCATCAGGGGTAAAGGGAAGGGTTTTTGCTTTCATAAAGATGACTATGGTAATCTGAGACAGTATTTAAATTCTATACGGTGGGACCAACTGATGATGTTACCAACAGCAAATTCAAAATGGGAAACATTCAAAGAATTAATCTTGGAAGCTACTAGGCTTTTCATACCAACTAAGAAATATTGTTCAAAGTTTAGGCTTAAATGGATGTCAGATGAACTAATGAGACATGTGGCAGAGAAGAAAAATGCATCGGATACATATAAATTAACAGGTGACATGGAAGCTCATGATAGATATAAGCTGGTCTGTAACCAAGTCACAAAGGAGGTTAGTAGGCAAAGGCAGATTATGAGAAATCTTTGGCAAAGGATGCAAAGAAAAACAGAAAAGAGTTCTTTACTTATGTAAACTCTAGGAAGAAGGGGATGAATCATATTGGTCCACTTGATATCGATGTTTCACCTGTTGATGATCCTGCTCACAGTTGGCTAACGAACTAAATCAGTATTTTGCATCTATATTTACACATGAGGAGTTATTCAGGGAGGGGAATGCCAGAGGTGTAGTAAACTCTGGCAGTGACACAGATGATTTTGTAATAACTGAGAGCAAAGTGGAGGAGAAATTGTTGAAGTTAAAGTTAATAAGGGAGGCACCAGGGGTGGATGGAATCTATCCAGTTATATTAAAGGAGGCAACAAAGGAAGTAACCAACCTTTAGCCATAATTATGAGCGCTTCCTTGGACTCAGCGGAGATACCCATGGACTGGAGATGTGCAAATGTGACCCCCAATTCACAAAGGGCAAAACAAATAATTACAGACGTGTTAGTTTAACTTCTGTTCCAGGGAAATTAATGGCGGCACTGGTTAAAGAAGCACTGGAAGATTATTTAGACAAGACGTCAATTATAACTCGGACAGAGAATGGGTTTGTTAAGGGAAAGTCTTGTCTGACCAATTAGATTGGATGCTGTGATGTGGTCACAAGGGAACTGGATGAAAAGAATAATTCTGATATCATATATTTGGATCTTAGAAAGGCTTTTGATACTGTTGCACATGGTAGACTGCTGTTTTGGATAAATGGATGGTTGAGTGGGAGAAGACAGAGAATGGTAATCAATGTGCACTGCTCTTCGTGGACTGATGTTATTAGTGGAGTCCCCCAGGGTTCAGTGTTGGGTCCATTGTTGTTTTCTGTATTTATTAATGATATTGATGATCGCATATCAGGCTTAACGTCTAAATTTGCAGATGATACGAAAGTTGGTAGGGTTGTTAATGACACTAATATCAGTAGGCTGCTATTGCAACAGGAATCAGAAAAGTTGAACAGATGGGCTGAGAGGTGGCAACTGAAGTTGAGCATTGACAAATGTAAAGTGCTGCATATGGGAAGCAGTAATGCCAGAGTTAATGTATCAACTGTGTGGTACTACACTGAAACTGGTAGAGAATGAAATGGGCCTGGCTTAATTGTGCAGTCAGATATGAAGTTTTCTGAGAAGTGTAGATGGCCTGCAAGAGTAGCTCATGGTGTCTTGTCAATAATATACAGGAATTTTTTTAGCAGGAATAAGGAGGTGATTATCCCCTTGTATAAGGCAATGGTCAGGCCACACCTTGAGTACTGTATACAGGTCTAGGGGCTTCATTTTAAGAAGGATGTAGAGCTGCTGGAACAAGTACAGAGAAGGGCAACAATATTAGTGAATGAACAAAGGGTTGCTCTTACAAAGACAGGCTTAAGTTTTGCAAATTACAGTGTCTGGAGACTAGGCACCTATGAGGTGTATAAAGCCTAGAATGGTTTGAGCATGATCAATGCTGATGGGATTCTTCCTCTTGCTCAGAATAATCACTTGAGAGGGCATAAATTTAAACTGAGGAAAGACAGTTGTAGGATAGATGTGCGAAGTTTGTCTTTAGCCAGTGGGTGGTTGATTGCTAGAACAAACTTCCATCTGTTGTTGAAGAAGTTAGCTTAAATAGATTCAAGGCAGAACTAGACAAACATTTGGGGCGAGTGGATGGGTGAAATGAGAAGGCTTTTTTTTTTTTTTTTTTTGGCTGATGCTATATAAGCTTGCTTTCTTGCATCATATGCTTTTACTAATGCTAATGCTAAAAATTCTGCTGGCAGCAAAAACAGATGAAGGGGCAAGGTAGTCCTGCAAACTTATAATTTCTCTAAAAGCATTTAATTGTAGCTATATTATAACTTTGAATTTCTCTCTTTTGGTACTGGCTCTAATTCATTAAACTTTTTAACTTAATGTGCACTGCTCTTGTAAATTACAGCTATGTGGCTAGTCATACAGCACTTGTGTTAGATTGTGACTTTATTTACATCAATTCAAGACAGCTGAGAACAAAGAAAGAATGAAAACGTCCATATGATTAAAGCTGGAAATGAATGGTTTATTAAATCTATGTTTAAACTCTTCCATAAACAGTGAAGTATAGATTTATTTCTACATAACTAAAGTTTCCTTTTTGTGCCATTATTATAACTAGACATACAACTTATCAGGTTCATGACTAAAAGAGCAAGGAAAAACAAGCAGCTCAATGTTTGTCAATCACCTGGATTCCCACTATGAATTGGAGGGTGCACTGCCTCAATTTCTCCACAAAATATTATTAAAAGCAAAATGTCATGTAAACTGATAAACACTGCATGCTGTTCAAAGTTCTTTGACATTGTCTTAGATGCATACAAAAGAAATATACATCTCACTATTAACTAAGTTCACTGTATGCCTGGCATAATCAAGTTGTTAATATTTTTTCCCCTCTCTTTCATCTGTCCATGAGAGGTATAATGCAAAAGATTTTTTTTTTTTTTTTTTTTTTTGATACTTCGCTTGAAGTTTTCTTTTGTCCTCTCAACCCATTCTCATTATAATTATTCTTTAAGAAGAATGGGTAATTTTTTTCTTATTCTCTATTGCAAAAGTATTTCTTCTTTGAAGCATATCCACTGATAATCTGACAACATTTTGCTGTGACTATATTTATTATCATTATGTCACATTGAACAAATTTAACTGTTATTTACATTTTAACCATTAGTACCATCTTTCAGTTAATATAAACATTTACAGATGTAAATTAGTTCAGTTGTTAGCACATAGTATTCACTGAAATTTGATTCTCCAAAAACATGCATACCTCACTAAAACACAACTTTACACAATCCTTGAAGGTGCCAAATTTTAAGAAGTTTTCTGTATATTTTTCTCAAGACCTAATAGGAAGTTTAACAAATTAAGTAGTTTGCAAAATATAAGAATAAAATCCATCATAATGCAGTAATACTTATTCTATGCATATCATAAATTATTACTACACAAATACTCACCATATTTCTAACATTTAGGGGAATATGGTGAGCATTTTTTTTTTTTTTTTTGACCAATATGGTACATATTTGTACATTTCTTTTTAGTCAATATGGCACATATTGGTACTTATTCACATATAGATAATAAATCCCTGTGAATTCTTTTTTCTGATTAAATGATTACAGAAATGCAGTAAGAGTTATGAATCATTACAAAACAAAACATTAAAAAAGCAGTTAAGAAATTACTTACCGAAGACCAAATTATATTTACAAAAATATCAATCTGGATGCCCACTTCTTGTAATACTCCTTTATACCTAAAAACATTAAATAAAGCAATACAGCAATACAATAGCATGCAGTTTAAAGTTCTTTGACATTGTTTTACATGCATATAAAAGAAATATACAAAAGAAAGAAAAACATATTAACAACTTGATTATGCCTAGCATAATCAAGTTGTTAATATTTTTTAAAAGTCAAACAATTTTTTTTTTTTTTTTTTTGATACTTGGCTTGAAGTTTTCTTTTGTCCTCTCAACCCATTCATAAAAAACATTTTGCCATAAAAAAGGACATCTGCTGGCAATTGAAACAGTGTTAATTGGGTCGGTCAGGAAACTTTAGTACAAAGGTCATTTGCCACCTCTCAGCCCATCTGCTCAACCTTTCCGGATCCTGTTGCAGCAGCATAGCATCAGTAGTGTCCTTAACAACCCTGCCAACCTTTGTATCGTCTGCAAACTTGGACGTTAAGCTTGATATACCACCATCAATATCATTTATAAATACAGAAAACAACAATGGACTCAACACTGAACTCTGAGGGACTCCACTAATAACATTAGTCCACAATGAGAAGTGTTCATTGATTACCACTCTCTGTCTTCTTCCCCCTCAACCATCCCTTTATCCATAGCAGCAATTTGCCTCCAATGCCACACTGCTCCAATTTGTGCAGCAGTCTTCCATGTGCAACAGTATCAAAAGTCTTTCTAAGATCCAAATATATAATATCAAAGTTATTCCCTGCATCCAGTTCTTTTGTGACTGCATCATAGTATCCAATCAAATTGGTCAGGCAAGACTTTCCCTTAACAAACCCATGCTGTGTCCGAGCTATAATTGAAGTCTTGTCTAGATGATCCTGCAGTGCTTCTTTAACCAGTGCCTCCATTAATTTCCCTGGAACAGAAGTTAAACTAACAGGTCTATAATTACTTGTGACGTCCTTTGATCCCCCTTTGTGAATTGGGGTCACATTTAAACTTCTGTCACAAACAACAGCTTTCATGTTTTGCATATATAAAACTGTGATATGCATGAAATCACAAGGAGTACTGAAGCAGAAAATGAGAGATAGGGAATTTAAAGTTAAATGGAGTGCTTTAGCATACTGAAAGAGAATGTTTAATGAAACAAAAAGGCAATGTACAGTACACTGAGTGGACAGAAAATGGGATACCTACCTAGTAACGGTTAGGCCCAACTTCCACTCGGATAAGGACAGTCACATGGTAAGGCATTGAGTCCACTAGTTCTGTAAGTGTTCCACAGCTGCACCATTGTCCATAATTTCATTGTATTCTTGGGTGGAGGATCCAAAGCTCGAACAGACCTTTCCACAGCATCCCAAAGATGCTCCACAGGGTTACGTCCAGTGAATGGAGAGGCCATTCCATGGTGGTAAAATCTACAGAATGCTCTTCGAGCCATGTTCTAGTCACCACAACTCTGTGGGGAGGCACATTGTCCTGCTAGAAGAGTCCATTGCCCTGTGGGTGCATGATGACCATGAAAGGATGCAGATGGTCTGCAAGGATGGACATGTCTAGATACATCTCTGGACATTCAGAGATGCATCTAGACACACCAGAGGTCCCAACGTGTGCTAGTTAAGCACACACCAGACCATTACCAGAACCACCTGCCTGAACAGTTCCTTGTTGATGATGATGGGTGTATAGCTTCGTGCGGTTTCTACCAGATACACACCTTCCTGTCCTCTTTAAATAACTGGAAATGGGACTTATCGGACTAGAAGACCCGTCTCCAATCATCCACAGTCCAGTGCGGATGTTCTTTTGCCTAGCTGAGTAGTAGAGTCCTGTGTCGCGGTGTTAGCAATGGGACTCTGGTGAGTCGGCAGCTCCCATAGCCTACTGATTGGCGGATGGTCTTGGTGGAGAGATTTCTGTCACCTCTCTCGTTGAAGTCTGCATGATTTGTGCCACTGTTGCTCTCTGGATGGCTGAAACAATGCAAGACAGACGTCGACAGCCACGTTAATCCACTGTCTTTCTCCATCCACTGCGCTGTCTATGACGAGATGTTATTCCAGAAATGGCTTATTCCCAATCACTCTTGATATTGTTGAATGGGGATAGTGCAATTTCTGTACCACCTCCACGATAGAGTGACCCATGCGTCGGGCACCCACTATCATCCCTCTTTCAAAGTTGGTTAACTCACGACATTTATCCATACTGACATTGAATTACCATCTACATGAATGCAGTGATGCAGTGTACTTATATACCTGCCAAGAAGTGGGTTCATCCACTAGCGATGGGGATGGCAGCATCATGTTGCCCAGGAATCGGGTTTCCCACGAATTCTGTCCTTTCAGTGCATATCTGTTATAGATATGTCCAGTTCTAATATGATAGATTCCAGGATCATTGAGTGCATATTTTTAAGACAAAAAAGGAAACTGGCATTCTTTTAGAATGTAAATTGTTCTTTTTAATATCAAGCAATATAAAAATGGAACACATCAGAAGAGCAGTTCTCTGTCATAAATTTATATCTTAGGTATGATATAACCTCCTCAGGATTTGCTGAAGATAAATTAGATACGAGAGAAAAAAAATCTTTCTTGATCAGAAAGACGCTGCAAATATTGCTTCTGAACCAAAAAAAAAAAAAAACAAATATGGCCTATGAAGGAACTATATAAATAAAAAACGATAACTGTATTTCTGAACTTAGATAGAAAGAAAAATATTTTAAATGATTTTCAGAATATTTGTGAAAAGTAAGCTTGGCACTTAATTTTCAGGTGGCCACCAATCCAGTTAGTTTTAGTTAGTCCAGAAAGTTAGTTTATTTTAGAAGTTATAATGCCTATATACTTTGCATATGCTGTTTTGAAAATCTTATCTCGTAACTACCGTGTACCGAAATATATCAGCATAACCCTCTTCGGGGGAAAATCATATTCCTCGACTTGAGTAATAATTGTAGAAACTGGACTTGGATAAAAGTGAAAATTTTCTTTCTTTATTTTTTTTAAACAAATGCTCTTTCCTTAATATAAGGTTAAAAGGAGCGCAGATCCGAGGAAAAGAAAATTGTCAAACCTAAAATAAATGACTGTCCTATTTTTATGTGATTCCTCACTTAAGTGTTGACACAAGAATATTTTAAGTTTCGCGCAAGCTGAAAGCCAGAAGAGCTCACTTGCCATATCTGAGACCAGGTAGTGCAGAATTTGTGTGTTGCAAGTACAATGTGTATTCAGAAAGGAGAGAAATGACAGGGGAGTGGGCTATGCTCTTGTTAGAGAAGCATATGGAATCTAAGGCAATTTATGCAGTTTACAATGGTGGACAATGTAATGTTGTGTCAATTTGGTGCGACATAAGCATTAAAAAAACAAAAATTGAGAGGAGTATGTTACAGTGGAGTCTTGACTTTTGATGTAACATCCGATATTCTCAGGAACTGATTTATCTTCCATACAATCTTTTATTTTAAGGACCGATGTTATTTTCAGAAATCGATGGCTTTCCAATATAGCTGGACCAGTGCATGGGTGTGGAAATTTTCAGATATGTGCCCCACGGAACGTCACTCATATGATTGTTCTCAACCAATTAGCATCTTTGTTATTGTTCAACACAATGCTCCCACATGTACTTTGGGCAGTTTCTTTATCTTCTGTTTGATGCACTTGTTCAGTGCATAAGTAGAGTGTAATTTTGTTAATTATAAGTAATTACAGTAATTTAATTGTGGCTATTTTTCAATTTATTAATTAAATAAATTGAAATTAAATAACCATGGCTCCTAAAGCACAAGTAAAGAATAAAATTTCCATTAAAGTGAAGCAGAAGATGAAAAAAATCACGAAGGAGTAAAAATGAGTGCATTATTACGCGAGTATGGTTTTTCTCAATTGACCATTTCTACAATAGTTAAACAAAAGGATATTCTAAAGATCGTTAAAGTTAGCGATGATTTCAGATCAGTGCATAAGGAAAGAGACTTTATTGTGGACATGGAAAGGCTTTTGTTAATATGTATTAGGGAAAAAACGCCTCCGTAGCCGAGTGGTCAGGAGCGGGAGTGCAGTAGCACACGCTCTTTGAGTAGACCAGGGTTCAAGCCCCTGACTGCTGAATACGGTCAATCTGCCAACCTGCACTGGACCAGCATGGCAGATTATGGTCCATTTCCCTCAGCATGAATTGTTGAGGAGGCTTTCATCCTGCAGTGGGTTGATAATGGCTGCACTTTACCATTAGGGAAAAGCAGATGAAGGGTGACACAGCGCCTAGACAATTTATCTGCGAATGTGTTAAGCAGATCTATTTAAACAGAAGAGTTTAAAGCTCTATCAACCAGTGGCAGCGCTGTGCGCTTTGAAGACTTTAAAGCCAGCATAGGCTGGTTTGAACGCTTCAAAAAAAAAAAAGAAAAAAGCAAATATTAAAAGTGTTGAAAGGCATGGAGAAGCATCCGTTGCTAATAAAAAAGCAGCCAAGGCCTTTAAAATCAAATTTCAAGAGTTTGTTGATCAGGAGGGTTTTTCAATTTCAATATATTTTTCTACCTCTTATAGTACAATGCTACTTGAGCCTTTGGCTCATCCACGTTACAGTCCTTATTTATAAATATTATTATTATAATTAGCCATATAGCTAGTGCAAGGAAGCCTGAGGCTTTTGCTACACCAGCCAAAAAAAAAAAAATTTCTGAGTTACCCCTGACATAGAGAGAGAGAGAGAGAGAGTCAGAAATAGAAGGGAATCACCAAGAAAGAGAAGATATGTCTTCAATGAATGGGCGCCTGAAGTTTTCTGTCCCTCAGAGAAGCATTATCTTGAGAGCTTCCTGTGAAGGCAATGCTCCTGCTGGATAACATGCCAGGATCCCAACTTTGTTCAATCTTGAGGTACAATCTGACTCTGTTCAAGTCAAATTTCTTCCACCCAACACTTCAACCAATGGACCAGCAAGTGACTGCAAACTTCAAGAAAATGTTTGCAAGTTGCTCTGCAGTTACCTCTAGTAAAAATACTGTCATGCTAACAAATTTTTGGAGGTCAAAGTTCAACATCCTGGACTGTGTGAGGCTGATCGTAAGTTCTTGGAGTGATGTTTCCACCAGGTGCTTAAATTCAGCCTGGAAAAACACCTGCGCTTTAATCATTGATAACTTTGACGGCTTTGAAGATGATGGTGCTTTGACAAATGATATTGTCCCTCTTAGTAAATCAATGGGTCTGGAGGAAAACAAAAATTATGTGGAGGACCTTACTGATGATCATGGGTGTGAGCTAACAACAGAGAGCTACAAGAGTTGGAGAAAATTACGGAGAGTGGCACACTGGAAAGGAAGAAGAAGAGATCACTCAAAAAGTGTCAGCTGAAGAGATGAAGACTCATTTTTTGTTGGGAGCGTATAAGAGAAGTGGTAAAAAAACACCCCAAGATCATTGAAAACACTGAACTCATGAAGTGCAAAATGAAAGGCAAAGTCATTTCCTACTTCGGGAAGCTACAAAAAAAAAGTTGTCAAAAACAGTCCACTTTGGACAGTTTCTTTGCCAGTAAAAAGACAGAAGACTGAAAAGACACCTGATCTAGTTTCATTGTCAGCACTAATTTCATCAGCCTGCACTTCAAGTCTAGGGTAAATGCTAATTTATTGTTTCTTTTTTATTTTAAGATGTTTTATTAAATATAACTATTTATATTTTATTAAATATAACTATTTATATTTTATTAAATATAACTATTTATTAAATAATCTTTATAAAACACTCATTTTTAATAAAAATCAAGTATAACATGTAAGGAATACCTATTTTATGTGTCACCTGGCAAGAGTTTAGAATGAAATTATAGGAAATCATTTATTACTGGTTTTAACTCACAATATTTTCTATGGAAAATTATCAGTGAATATTGGGGCCCCACAGTGTAGGTGAAATGACTGTGATGAATATAATGAAAAATTATAAAGACAAATAGAATGGGCCAGTAACTCAGAATATCTTGTAATGGAGAATTTTAACTCATACAATGGCAGAACCTTTCTGGACTTATTGGATTACTGTCTTATACATTAGAGGCAAAAAAAAAAAAAAAAAAAAAAAAAACACTCTTGATCTGAATATAAGCACTGAAAAAAGCTCCAGATAGAGGAATGAACTATTAAGAAGAATCTCCATATAAAGGAATGGACTGTAATCACTGCCATCTAGTGGCAATGTAATCACTGCCACTACAAACTTAAGTTTGTAGATAATACAAAGGATAGGGTGGTTAATGACAGGAATCAGGGTATGCTGCTGCAACTAGCCCTAGGAGAATTAGGAAGATGGAGTGATAAGTGGAAAATAAGTTTTAAAAAGATAAGATAAATTCAAGGTACTGCATATGGGTAGCAGTAAAAATAAAATTTCTGAGTTACCCCTGAGAGAGAGAGAGAGAGAGAGAGAGAGAGAGAGAGAGAGTCAGAAATAGAAGGGAAGTTTTCAAAATTACATACCAATTAGAGGTCCCTCAGTTAAGGCAGTGGAGAACTGAAAAGATCTGGGGGGGGTAAAGTATATGGTCCGACGTGAAGTTCACTGAGCAGTGTAGACAATCTGCTAGGACAGCTCATGGAGTTTGATTAATTATATACAGAAGAATTTTGCTAGAGGGCCAAAGAGGAAATTATCCCATCATATAAGGCAATAGCTAGGCTGCATCTTGTACACTGCATACAGAAACGTTTACAAGTTTGGATGCCTCAGTTTTGAGTACAAAACGTATTTGAGTATGTCCTGAGTACAAAAGGGCTATTGATACTATCAAATAATGAGCTGATTATGGGTAGTCAGAATAAGAAAGTGAGGTATTCCATCATGAAGGTTAATGGCCAGAGACCAAAAACTGTTGCACCAAAACTTACTAAACTCATTAAATCAAAATATTTTAGCTGAATTATTCCCTTGGAATATTATTTCTGAGGAAAATGAGCAGCAAAAAATGATAGATAATGACAGTCTTAAATACAATAATGAGAAGAATGAGTCTTCTCTTACTCCAGCCGAGTTAAGGAAAGCAACGGACCTCATTCGTGGTAGAGCTCTGGATACTGGCTTCTTGGAGGTGGAGGTTATCAAACAATTTCACAGTATGTTTCTCGAATGTGTACTGGACCTTTATAATACATGTAAGTTTTTCCTCAAATAAGGAAGAAGACTGTTTTCAGGGTTATCCTAAAGATCCCAGTGAACAAGTCTGGTTCATATTGGTCAATTGCGTTTTACCTATACTTGAGAAAATCTTTGTATCCTGAACAGTACGTCAAGGAGATGTTAATTTCGATCTTTGTTGAAGGATACTTGAAGGTGTGAGGAAGTTGGAATGAGAAGCACTGATTTAACTTAAGTTGGATATTTTACTTTTCAAACACACTTAGATTACTGCTCTGTAATCTTTTGCCAATGATATTTCTTTTCCTTTGGAAATGGTTTCACATGATAATCTTGCCACATGCTTGGTGTATTAACTCATCTTTGATGATCTTTTCAAATAGCATCTGTAACATATCTATAATGCAAGTACAACATATCTACAATAAGACCTCTAAGGTTGGGATTATTCATACCACAAATTTAAACAGATACTCCAACCGTTTAAAACTGATTTAAAAATAAAATAAAATAATATTTACAAAAATTGATTATTTACAAAAACTAGTTTAAAACAAAAATAAAATAAAATAAGTAAATAAGTTAAAATGCATTAAAATATAAATTTAAAAGCGAAAAAAACACTATTGAAGCTTTCGGAGGTGTCTGCCTCCTTCCTCAGCAATAATGAAATTTAAGCGACACATCCTTAAATACCAGGTTCACAGAACACGTGGATGACCAGGCGCATACTCGGTATTCCTTTCACATGTACCAGAACCGGAAGTGGTCTGGGGGCGTGGAAAACTAAAACGTTTATCCTCTGGCAAAAACCACCACCTCAAAAAGGGGGTGAAGCCTAACTTCCCTGTCTCTATTCATGCTATTGTTGCCAGAGGATCCAATCCACAGACTTTCCAGCCACTTGCGGTTCCAGAATCTATGTGCCCGGTCAAGAATGACAGCGTTGTCGGGGGGGGGGGGAGATCTGGTGTTGTTTTCCCCAAGAGTACTCGGCGATGGCGGATTTATTGAGCTCTGCGGTCCGTATCGCTCTTGAATGTTCCCCCAGACGGTTCTTAAGACGCTGTCCTGTCTCCCCCACGTAACATTCCCCAAAATCCGGGCATGTGATCTCATATATGATCCCACTACTAGAATCCTTAGTAATGGGGTCTTTGACCTGTGACACTACTGTGCGCAATTTCCGGCCTGGGAGCTGCACATAGCGTGTCTGAAAGTCGCGAAGCATCCTCGCAATGAAATCTGACAGGCCCAGATAGTAGGGAACATATACTGTGGTAAGCGGTACAGGCAGAACTACCCGATTGGGCTCTTCCTCTCTATTGTATTTATCAATGACCCTCTGGGGGTAACCACACCTCATAAGATCCGTCGTAATTTGCCTAATTTCCTTCTCCCCCTCCTCAGAGGTGCTGCAATGTGTCCTCACCCTACCCAAAAGTGCTCTGGCCACACTATTTTTATGTTGGGCAGTTTGTGCCGACCTATAATGTGTATACTGGCCCCTACACATTGGTTTCCTATAAACCTTGGTTCTAAGTCTGGAGCCTTCTCTATATACCATTATGTCCAGAAATGGGAGGGTGCCATCTATTTCTACCTCCAAGGTGAATTTTATAAAGGGGTAGAAACCATTGAGAAATGAGACCACATCTTCCTCTCTCCCCTTCTTCACAATAGTGAATGTGTCATCGACATATCGTTTCCACTTACGCATAGGGAACTCCAATCTCGCAAAAACCCTATTCTCTAATTCCTCCATAGCCAGATTTGCAACAATGGCACTGACTGGAGAACCCATGGCTGTGCCGTGAACCTGTTTATACATCACTCCTAGGAAAACCAAGGTTGTACTAGAAAGACATAATTCAACAGCACAACATATATCTTCTATGTTTAGGTGGGATGTAGCACTTAAGGTTATATTCTTTCTGTAAAGCCAACTTCACACAATCTACCCCATGTGCTATGGGGATACACGTGAATAATGATATGACATTCAATGACATCATCATCTCGTCCTCCCGTATATCTTGCCTCCTTACAAAGTTCACAAATTCCATACTCTCCAATGGCCAACATGGACCGACCCACAACCGGAGAAATCAGCTGCGCCAGATATTTAGATAGAGCATACGTAGGGCTACCAATGAAGGAAACTATGGGCCGTAATGGAACATTCTCCTTGTGCGATTTAGGCAACCCATAAAATCTGGGCAGCCGACACCCTGTTGCATGCATGGACCAATATTTGTTCATTGAAATCTTTTCCATTTTTAGCCAGGAAAGTAGCATCTTATTTACACGCTGTTCTAAGCTAGCCAAGGAGTTTCTATGGATAATCTTATAAGTACCACTATTACCTAATAAGTCTACCACTTTCTTATGGTAATCTTCCTTGCTTAATACCACCATTGATCTGCCTTTGTCTGCTGGTAGGATTATAATGTCTTCGTCCCATTTAAGTTCTTCTAGTGCTTTCTTCTGTTAAGTTCTTCTAGTGCTTTCTTCTGTTAAGTTCTTCTAGTGCTTTCTTCTGTTTCGGGGTAAGATTTGGAGCAACCATTTTTGCCTGGGCCAGGATGGCAACAACTTTAACATGAATTTGATTGGCAATGTGTTCAGGTAATTTGCTAATTGCCCTCTCAATGCCCATAGATGTTTCGGTAATTGGAGGTTTGGGGGGCAGCAATGCAAACTTAGGTCCAAGAGCCAAAAGTCTCTCTTGTTCTTGGGTCAAAGGTTTGCCACTTGAATGTCGTATCATTATACCACTGTCGCAAATCTGGCTATGGAGGAATTAGAGAATAGGGTTTTTGAGAGATTGGAGTTCCGTATGCATAAGTGGAAACAATGTTGATGACACGTTCACTATTGTGAAGAAGGGGGGAGAGAGGAAGATGTGGTCTTGTTTCTCAATGGTTTCTCCCCCTTTATAAAATTCACCTCAGAGGTAGAAATGGATGGCACCCTCCCATTTCTGGACATAATGGTATATAAGGAAGGCTCCAGACTTAGAACCAAGGTTTATAGGAAACCAATGTGTAGGGGCCAGTATACACATTATAGGTGGGCACAGACTGCCCAACATAAAAATAGTGTGGCCAGAGCACTTTTGGGTAGGGTGAGGACACATTGCAGCACCTCTGAGGAGGGAGGGAAGGAAATTAGGCAAATTACGACGGATCTTATGAGGTGCAGTTACCCCCCAGAGGATCATTGATAAATACAATAGGGAGGAAGAGCCCAATTGGGTAGTTCCGCCTGTACCGCTTACCACAGTGTATGTTCCCTACTATCCGGGCCTGTCAGATCGCATGGCGAGGATACTTTGTGACTTTCAGACAAAGTTTTGTGTGCAGCTCCCGGGCCAGAGGTTGCACACAGTAGTGTCACAGGTCAAAGACCCCATTACTAGGGATTCTAGTAGTGGGGTCATATATGAGATCACATGACCGGATTGTGGGGAATGTTACGTGGGGGAGACAGGACGGCGTCTTAAGGACCGTCTGGGGGAACATTCAAGAGCGATACGGACTGCAGAGCTCAATAAATCCGCCATTGCCGTGCACTATTGGGAAAAACAACACAAGATCTCCCACGACAACGCTGTCATCCTTGACCGGGTGCATAGATTCTGGGACCGCAAGTGGCTAGAAAGTCTGTGGATTGGATCCTCTGGCAACAATAGAATGAACAGAGACAGGGAAGTTAGGCTTCACCCCCTTTTTGAGGTGGTGGTTTTTGCCAGAGGATAAACGTTTTAGTTTTCCACATCCCCAGACCACTTCCGGTTCTGGTACATGTGAAAGGAATACCGAGTATGCGCCTGGTCATCCACGTGTGCCATGAACCTGGTATTTAAGGATGTGTCGCTTAAGTTTCTTTATTGCTGAGGAAGGAGGCAGACACCTCCAAAAGCTTCAATAGTGTTTTTATCGCTTTTAAATTTATATTTTAATGCATTTTAACTTATTTATTTATTTTATTTTATTTTTGTTTTAAACTAGTTTTTGTAAATAATCAATTTTTGTAAAGATTATTTTACAGTATTTTGTATTATTTTATTTTATTATTAAATCAGTTTTAAACGGTTGGCATATCTGTTTAAATTTGTGGCAAGTACAACATATTTTTAGCATAAAGAGTGGGATTATATCTGGGAATACTATTGCTATATTCAGAAGATTACTAATTGCTTCTACAATACAATCTTTGCTGAAATTCTTCAGTAGAGGTTTTAGGTTTCTTATTTTCTGGGTGATTTCATATCTCTAAATTCTGATAATAGCGTAAATTTACCTATTCTTGAAAGATGCCTTTGATTTTAATTAGCTTTTCTGAGAGTGATGCAATTCTTCCATCTTATCTGATTGTCTTCAGTGCAGCCTCACAATAAGGCTTCTTTTTTTTTTTTTTCAAGAAGTTGGCCCTCTGTTTTTATATTCTTTTCGATACAAATTCCTCGCGAGAGAGGCAACACAAGAGATAAGCAAAAAACCTAGCCATAATTTTGAGAGTAACTTTGAATTCATGGAAAGATCCTGCAAACTGGAGATGTGCAAATATATCCCCAATTCACCTGCTAGCTAAGTTCTGTTTCAGTAAAAATAATGGAGTCACTGGTAAAATAAGTAAAATAGGTAAAATAAATAAACAGGACCATCTAGACAGGAGTCCAGTTATATTTCAGCCACAGCATGGATTTGTCAAGGGGAAATCTTGTCTGATCAATGTCATTGGATACTATGATGCAGTCACAAAAGAATTGGACGAAAAAATAACTCTGATATCATACACTTGGATTTTAGAAAAGCTTTTGATACTGCTGCACATAACAGACTGCTGCACAAACTGGAGTGAGGAATTAGGGGCAAGTTACCAGTGTGGATAAAGGGATGGTTAGATGGTAGAAGGCAGAGAGTTGTTATCAATAGACACTCTTCATGGTTTGTTTGTTTGGGAATTTTTCAGGCCACTCTTCATGGACAAATGTTATTAGTAGGTTCGGTGCTGGGACCATTGTTGTTTTCCGAATTTATTAATGATACTGATGAAGGTATATAAGCATAAAGATAAGAATATTGCAGAGGTAAGAAGGCTTGCATACTATATGCAGGGTAGTAGAAAATGAAAAACCTGGGGATAATTTGCAACCAGATAGAAGTTCTCTGAGCAGTACAGACAGGCTGCCAAGACAGCACAAAGGGTTTTGTCAATGATATACAGGAATTTTTCAGGAAGGGATAAGGAGGGGATTATTTCATTGTATAAGGCAATGGTCAGGCCACATCTTGAGTACTGCATACAGGTCTGAAGACTTCATTTTAGAAAAGATGTATAGCTGGAGTGAGTACAGAGAAGGGCAATGAGATTGGTGAGGGGAACAAAGGGGTGCTCTTACCAAGAAAGCCTTCAGCTCTGCACAATGCACCATCTGGAATCTAGGCACCTGTGAGGTGATATGACTGATGTGTTTAAGGCTTTGAATGGATTGAGCAAGCTCAATACTCATGTGATTCTTCCTCTTGCTCAGACTACATGATAAATTTGAATATATATGGGGGTATATATTCAAATTGACAAAGGATTTTGCAGAATAGATTTGTAGAAATTTGCCTTTAGCCAGCAGGTGTAGATTGTTGGAACAAACTTCTAAATGAAGTTATGGAAGAGAACAGCTGGAATAAATTCTAGGAAGAACTAGACAAACTGTTGGAGGGAATGGATAGATGAAATGTTTCTTACATCATTCGCCAATACTAATACTGTAAATTGTTGTTTCTTCTTAAAGGCAATTTTGGCTTCATAGTTCCATATGTTAGATCTGTGTTATATTTTCAAAGTCTTGGAAGCTTATTTCATAGCCATCTTCTACAGTTGGTCAGCCAATCACCAAATGGCATTCTCTATGGATTTATCATTTAAATATTCCCATATATAAATTTTTTAAAAGTGTTCTTAATATAACTTCTAGCTTAATGCAACTCAGAGATAATATCAATTTCTAGGTAATAGATTCATTTCTCTGAGAGGCATCAGATTCTTCCTTCACTGACAGAACGAAATTAATATATATTGAAAGATAGTCAGAGTTAAAGACATTTGGCATAATTTAGGGGTACAAATTATGGAAAATCATGTCCAAGGTTTGATTATCTCTGGTAGTCTTTTGACACTAAGTCCATTCAGAGTGAGCTCCTGAAGTACTTTGGTATGGCTGGTAAATGGCACTCTGAAGTCTCCACATAGTATGTCTGAAGCCACATCAGTTGTCATCAATGTTATCATCTCAGTTCTGTTGCCTTCTTTATGCAGCAGAGGGAAGTAAATGCAAGGGGGTGATAATTTAATTCAGGGACTGGTGCAAGATTTTGTGTTTACTGCATGAACTTTCCATAAGTGCCACTAGAGGCACTCTCCCTGATCACTATTGAGCAGATTCTGTGTGCGCATGTCAGCATTTGTCAAGTTAGTGTTTCGTGAAAAGAGTTTTTTTAGCTGTATGTTACCGACAATCGTTTTGAAGCAAGTATCATATTAGACATACAGATTGAACAGTGATATGTGATTCGTTATTGTGTCAGATGGGGCTTAACTGCATAGGAAACAGTTAAAGAGATGAATGAAGCATAAGGTAATGATTTAGTAGGACGGCCATATTTATATGGCACAAACGATTCAGTGAAAGCCGTGAGTCTGTTGCAGATGACCCAAGACCTGTTTAGCCTTCCTTCTCAACAACTCCTGAGCAAATCACAAAAGCCCAGGAAATCTTGGATGAAACTAGGTGAATTATACTTCGTGAATTAGCTGTTAAAATGTCCAATTCATATGGTAGTGCTCACAATATTGTGAAAGATCACCTTCAAAATGTCAGGAATCTGTGCCATCTGGATTCCACACAATTTGACTCGAGAACAAAAACAGCAAAGAGTAGATTTGTGCAAAGAAATGACTGATCATTTCGAAACACATGGTTAAAACTTCTTAAATCAAATAACGACTTGTGATGAAACGTGGATTTTTCACTATTATCCATATACAAAACAACAGTCGAGTGAACAGAAGCATTCTGATTCACCGAGACTTAAGAAATTTTGAGCTTCTCATTTGGCTGACAAACAAATGGTTCTTGTGTTTTTTTGACATAAAAGGCATGCCTGTTACACATTTTGTGCTTCACGGTGAAAAACCAACTATGAATAAGGAAGCATATTCTTAAGTTCTCAGAATCAAACTCTGCCACGCCATTCATGAGAAATGCCAAGAACGTTTTGGTGTGAAGTGGCTTCTACATCAAGATAATGCCTGACCCCATACGGCTAACATTGTGCAGCCAGTGATCACTGCCGTAGGTGCTAAGGTTCTGCCACATACCCCCTTGTTCACTGCACTTAGCCCCGTGTGATTTTTTCCTGTTTCCACATCTGAAGAAAGCTCTGAAAGGCAAGTGTTTTGCATCCGGCGACAATGCTCGCAGAGCCACAACAGAAGCACTTTGCAGGATTTTGAAAATGGCTTGCAAGAAGCATTTAATATGTGGGTGCAATGGTGGCGAAACTGTATAAAGTTCAAGAGAGAGTATTTCGAGAAGGAGAAATCCACAGAAGATTCAGATGATGACAATTAAGATAAGATCTTGCACCAGTCCACAAATTAAATGATCACCCCTCGTAATGCATATTTGACACTTCATGTTTGTACTTCTCTATTTAAGAGTGATGCATACTGCTTCAATCATTTCAGACTGGCTCATCCATGAGTTTTGTGGCTTCTGTGTCTGAGTGCATCACAGTAACTCTCCCTCCTTGCAAAGACTCCCATACTTATATTAACAGTAGAAGGAAGAGCTTGAATCACAGTTTAACTGTTGATGATCCTGCCTAGGTTGTTGACAAACTGAATAGATATTTTCCATCTACATTTATACACGAGGAATTCTTTAGGGTTGGGGATGCCAGCAGTTTATCAAACTCTAATATGGACCTAATGATTTTGTGATAACTGAGAGGAAAGTTGACGAGATACTCTTGAAGCTAAACATAAAAAAAGAAATCTGGGGTAGTGGTATCTATCTGCAGGGTGTCCCCGGTATCCAAGTCCCCACAGTTACGAGGATTTGAAAATTAAAGAATTAAAGCTTTCTTTCCCTTGAGAAAATTGACCAAGAACTTGAACATTTTTTGTGGGAACGATCTTCTTCATGATCGTGCAACAAATGTTAAGCGCGAAAGCTAAAGGCATAACTAAATGCTACAACACAATTCTATCTGAAAAAAACACAACAAAAAAAAAAAAAAACACAAACAACTCTGGATTCATTCTTTATTCGTACAACTGAAAAATAGTGTAACTTCAATAAACTTTACTTAACCTTACGTTGTGTAACATATTATAATAAAAAATGTCTAATAACATAATTTTCTAATTTTTCAGTTCCTTCATCCATTTTTTACTATGTACAAGTACATAATAAACATTACTATATAATATCGGTGTAGAAACACCATATCTACTCATCATTCACAATGAGTTGCCAATGTATTGAATTACCTCAAATAAGTAACTCTTCACTTGCAATACCAGGGTACCTTCCCCCCCACCGATGAAAACCAACTAGCTTTGAAATGGTGCTGTCTGGGTGGTGGCGCCCACCAAGAATAAGTAACAATAGTCTTTGCTATTAGTGAAGCATTACTTATTCAAGGTAGTGCAATACATGGGCAACTTGTGAAGGATGAGCACAATATGAGATAGATGAAATGATGGTTATCACAATACTATCATAGTTTTTTCTTTAAGAGTTCTCTACGGTATATCTACACCGATATTATATAGATATAGAATCTTAAACTCCTAAAATATTATGCCTAGTTGCATTTAGTTTTATTTAATAGATTTGATACTAGAGAGCTATTACGTGCTCGATAATTCCTATATTCTATTATATTATGAATCAACAGGGCTTACCTTTATTTTTTGATATAGGAAGCTTCTTTTCCAACTCTCCTTTGGAAAGTTGGAAAAGAAGCTTCCTATATCAAAAAATAAAGGTAAGCCCTGTTGATTCATAATAGTTTTATTTAAATAATAACATTACGAAAATTGGTTCCCGTTTTAAGTGGAATTTTCTGGAACCAATTATCCTCGAATAATGAGAATCTGCTGTAATTATATTAAGGGAGACAACAAAGGAGGTAAGCAAATCCTTAGCCATAATTATTGAGAGCATCCTTGGATTCAGGGGTCTCCCTCTGGACTGCAGATGTGTGAATGTATCTCCATTTCATTAAGGGGATCAAAGAGGTGACATGAGTAATTACAGACCTTTTAGCTTAACTTCTGTACCAGGGAAATTAATGGAGTCATTCGTTAAAGAACCAGTGCATGGCCATCTGGACAGGACTACAATTACGCTGTCACAGAATGGATTTGTTAAGGGGCAATCTTGTCTGGCCACTCTCAATGGATGCTGTGATACAGTAACAAAGGAAGTGGGTGAGCAAAAAATAATTTTGATATCATATTCTTGGATTTCAGTCAGAAAAGTTTTTGATACTGTTGCACATAAAAGTGTTGTATAAATTGGAGCAGTGTGGCATTAAAGGCAAATTATTGGTATGGATAAAGGAAAGGTTGAACATGAGAACACAGGAGAGAGGGGTTATTACTGCACATTGCTCTTTGTGGAACAATGTTATGGTTATAATAATGTTAGTGGAGACCCTCCTCAAGGTTCAATGTTGGTTCCATTGTTTTTTTTTTTATTAATTAATGAAATTGAGAAAAGTATATCAGCTTAATGTCTAATTTTCAGATCCCATAAAGGCCGGCTGCTGAAATTTAACATTGATAAATGCAAGATATGGTGTATTTAGAATTAGCATTAGTTGAGGCATACGATGCAAGAAAGCAAGCTTGAGGCATCAGCCAAACCCCCCCCCCCCTCATTTCACCTATATAATCATTCCAAATGCTCATCTAGCTCAGCCTTAAATTTATTTAAGCTATCAACTTCCACAAGAGATGGAAGTCTGTTCCAGCAATCAATTACCTGCTGAATAAAGGCAAATAATTTGCCAATGCGTTGAATCCAAACTTCAATTCAACACCTACATAGACATGCTCCTCACACGTGCTTCAAGACTCCGGTGGATAGCAAAACAGCATCTCATATATCAGAGATAAAAAGACAACCGTGAAGTACATAAGAACAATCATCTTTCCACCTTTACTCTATGCTGCTGAAATTTGGGCGTCAGCGGCACCATCAATAAAGAAACCACTCTTTGCCACAGAATTCTGGCTCCTAAAGTGGGCCAACAGGAAGCACAACCTTCCAGCTCTGATTCGTACCACGCAGCTTGCCAACTCTCTCGGGATTCCACGGCTTCCCACCTTAGTCAACGACCAACGCCTCCTAGCAACAGTCAAGATGATAACAGGCATAATCGCAACACCTTCATTCTGGGATACCTGTGGCTGGAGGATTCCCCCTGCTGCCCTTAGGGCCAATCCCGAGCTCTACTCGCATTCAGCGCGACTCCATCTCTCAGACAGGTTCCTCCCTCAGCAGATGTTCAAGAAAACCCAGGCACTTGACGCCGACCTGAACAAATTCGCTGTTGACCTCAATCAGATCGCCTCGTATGTGCCTAGTTTCCAGGTGCTGCAATTTGCAGAACTTAAGCCTATCTTAGTAAGAGCACCCCTTTGTCCCTCTCACCAACTCTAGATTCTTCCTGTTTGTGGCAGTAATCCCAAATTAGCATTTAGCATTAGCAGAGGCATACAATGCAAGAAAACAAGCTTATGCAATTTCAGCCAAAAAAAAAAAAATCCCTCCAATTTCATCCCTCCATTCGTTCAAAATGCCTGTCCAGCTCAGCCTTAAATTTATTTAGACTATTAGTTTCCACAACAAAAGATAGAAGCCTGTTCCACCAATCAACTACCGGCTGGCTAAAGGCAAATTTCTGCACATCTATTCTACAACAATCTTGCCTCAATTTGAAACTGTGCCCCCTCAGGTTCTCAGTTGAGCAAGGCAAAGAATCCCATCAGCATTCAGCTTGCTCAACCCATTCAAGGCCTTATACACCTCAATCAGATCACCTCACGGGTGCCTACTCTACAGGTGCTGCAATTTGCAGAACTTAAGCCTTTCTTGGTAAGAGCACCCCTTTGTTCCCCTCACCAATCTTGTTGCCCTTCTTTGTACTCATTCTAGCAACTCTACATCCTTCCTAAAATGAGGCCTAAAGACCTATACACAGTACTCTAGGTGTGGCCTGGCCTGACCTGACCATTGCCTTGTATAATGGGATTATCACCTCTCTGTCCCTGCTACCAAAATTCCTATATATCATTGACAAGACTCAATGACCTGCCCTGGCTGCCTGTCTGCACTGCTCAGCAAACTTCATATTTGGCTGCACAATTACCCCCACGTCTTTTTCACTTTCCACTTCCTTGAGTGTAGTACCACCCAGTTGGTATGTTCCTCTTCGGTTATTGCTACCCATATGCAGTACTTTGCATTTGTCAATAAACTCCAGTTGCCACTTCTCAGACCATTATCCCAACTTATCTAGATCCAGTTGGAGTAGCATACTGTCATTACTGTTGTTAACAACCCTGCCAACCTTTGTATCATCTGCAAATTTGGACATTAAACCTGATATACCTTCATCAATATCATTGATAAATATACAAAACAACAATGGGCCCAACACCGAACCCTGGGGAACTCCACCAATAACATTTGTCCACGAAGAGCAGTGTCCATTGATTACCACTCTCTGTCGTCTCCCACTCAACCATCCCTTTATCCATTGTAACAATTTACCCTTAAATTGTACAATCCAATTTGTACATCAGTCTTCCATGTGCAACAGTATATAAAACTTTCCTGAAATCCAAGTATATGATATCAAAATTATTTTTGGCATTCAGTTCCTTTGTGACCACATCATAGTAAGCAATCAAATTGGTCAGACAAGACCTCCGTTTGACAAACCCGTGCTGTGTCTTAACTATTACTGCAGTCTTGTCTAGATAATTCTGCAATGCTTCTTTAACTAGTGATTCCATTATTTTCCCTGGAACACAAGTTAAACTAATAGGTCTGTAGATACTTATGTCACCTTTTGAACCTCATTTGTGAATTGGTGATACATTTGCATACCTCCAGTCCATGGGGACCTACCTTGAGTCCAAAGAAGCTCTCATAATTATGGCTAGGGGTTTGCTTACTTCCTTTGCTGCCTCCTTTAATATAACTGGATAGATCCCATCCACCCAGGTGCCTTCCTTATGTTTAACTTCAACAATTTCTCCTCCACTTTGCTCCCAGTTATTACAAAATAACTTAGCTCCCTGTTAGCGTTTGATAAACCTCTGGCACTCCCCTCATTGAATAACTCCCCATGTATGAATGTAGATGCAAAATACTCATTCAGTTTATCAGCTACCTGAGCATGATCATCAATAGTCAACCCATTTATGTTAAGTGGTCCAATCTGATTCATCCCTTTCCTTCTAGAGTTTACATAAGTAAAGAACTCCTTGCTGTTTTTCTTTGCATCCTTTGCCAAAGAATTCTCATAATCTGCCTTTGCTTGCCTAACCTCCTTTGTGACTTGATTACAGACTAGTTTATACCTGCCATAGTCTTCTGTGTCGCCGGATACTTTATATGTATCCCATACATTTTTCTTCTCTGCCACTAGCCTCATTAATTCATCTGAGGCGCCTCCGTAGCCAGGTGGGAAGGAGCAGCAGTGCGTAGCACACGCTTCTTGATTAGACCGGGGTTCGAGCCCGTCAACACCAAATACGGAGGATGCAGAAAGGTCAGGGAATGACCACCACCGCATATTCTCGGACCAATATGGTCTTAGTTCCTAATGCTCCTAAAAACCAAATAACAAACAAACAATTCATCTGACATCCATTTAGGCCTAAACCTTTCATTCCAACTAAGAAAGTATTTCTTAGTTGGAATGAAAAGCCTAGTAGCCTCCAAAATTAAGTCCCTGAAGGCTTCCCATTTAGAATTCACTGTTGGTAACATCATCAGTTGATCCCACTGTACAGAATTTAAAAACTGTCTGAGACCTCTGTAGTCATCTTTACGAAAGCAAAAGCCCTTCCCTTTAGCCTTGATGGTAGTTATATCTTTAAATAATTCCCACATCAATACATTGTGATCACTGTCGCCCAGTGATTCTTTTATCTGTAGATTCTTAATGCATGAAGAATCATTACTGCTAATCAGATCAAGAGTATTACTCCCTCTGGTTGCCTCTCGAACATGTTGCTGTAGAAAACAGTCATCCAATAAATCCACAAAAGTCTTGCTAGTGTGCGAGTGACCAACCCACAAGTTCGAGTCAATATTTGGAAAGTTAAAATCCCATTATAAGACATTCTGATTTGCTGGCCCACTCTATTTCTCTGCACAATTTCTCATTATATGCATCAGATTCCTATAACACACACCTACTCTCATTTTTCCTTTCCCAGTGCTTATTTCACACCAAACAGACTCAACACTGTATTGTCCACCAACATCGATTAGATGCAATTCCTTAGATTTTATGTGTTTCTTAACTAACAGCATAACCCCTCCTCCCTTCCTATCCTGTCTATCCTTCCTATACACATTGTACTCGTTTGCTGTTTGTTATTTGGTTTTTAGGAGCATTAGCAACTAAGGCCATACTGCTCCGGGGATATGTGGTGGTCATTCCCTGACCTTTCCGCATCCTCCGTATTTGGTGGTCACGGGCTTGAACCCTGGTGTAATCAAGAAGCGTGTGCTAGGCACTGCTGCTCCTGCCCACCTGGCTACGGAGGCGCCGGACACACATTGTACTCCCCAAATTCCAACTCTGCATTACCTATATCTTTGTGACACCATGTCTCTGATATCCCAACAATATCCGCCTTTGATGTCTTGACTATTAACATATCAACTGCTTGGTACTACATTCGAGGTAGTAGAAAATGAAAAAGACCCGGGGGGGGGGGGTAATTTTGCAATCAGATAAGAAGTTCTCTGAGCGGTGCAGAGAGGCTGCCACAGAACATCTCACGTGGTTTTGTCAATGATATACAGGAACTTTGCTAACACAGATAATGAGGTGATTATCCAACTGTACAGGGCAATGGTTCGGCTCCACCCTGAGTATTGCCTGGAGGACTGGTCTCTTCATTGTAGGAAGAATGTAGGTCTGCTTGAATGGCTACAGAGAAGAGCAACTAGGTTGATGAATGGAACAAAAGTGTGTTCTTACCAAGGAAGGCTTCAATTCTGCAATTTTCAGAATTTGGAGACTAGGCAGATGTGAGGGGATCTGACTGAGATGTTTACGGCTTTGAATGGAATGAGCAGGCTCAATGATGATGGCCATCTTTCCCTTGCTGCGACTACACACGAGGGAATAAATTCAAATCGAGGAACAATGGTTGCAGGATAGATGTGCAGAAATTTGTCTTCAGACAGCAGGTGGTTGATTGTCGGAATAAATTTTCCATCTGTTGTTGTGCATTTGGGTAGTTTGAATAAATTCAAGGAAGAATTATAAAAATTATTGAATAAGAAGGATAGGTGATGTGGGAAGTGTTTTTCTTTTTTCTTCCATGATTTGCCACTACTAGTTCCAATATTAATGTTACTAGTTAAGTTTCCAATGGATAGGGGATCTAGTGGATACTAAATTAGTGACATGCACCAAGGTTTCACTTTAGTCTGAAGCAAAAAAATCATAGCAGATCTGTAGGGACATGATTTTATTCAGGTTGTTCATTTTTATCACAGGCACCAAGGTACATCATTATCCACGATGAAATGAAAGCCTCAATGATATACAGGAACTTTGCTAACACAGATAATGAGGTGATTATCCAACTGTACAGGTTGCACACTGTATGATTACTTACTGATAAAAAATGAGTGAAAAATGGCAAATGGAGGTGTGAATACTTTTGTTGTCTATTGCCTTTTTTTTTTTATTTTTAGTGTATCGTGAAAATTTTTACAAAAAAAAAAAAAAATCTAAAATAGCCTTGAGTGCACGTAAGCATGACAGGAATGCAGCTGGTTGATGTGTTTGTTTTTTGCACTTCATGGATAGCAGGTGCCCCCGATCATGACTTTGGGTTGGGGGTAACCAATTTATGAAGCCCCCAAACTGCCCTTGCTGATGCCATGCTGCTTCCATACATTCCCCCCCCTCAAGTTGGCAATTGGAATCCCCACACAGGGCACCCTGGCCCTATAACTTTAATCCCCATCATTAAACTACGGGCACTGCCCATTCTCCCCCACATCCTATCTCAAATCTTTGCCTGGTGAGTCATACCATTCTAAATACTTTTTCTGCTCTTAATAGTCCTTCCACCCCATAGAGGGTGAGTTCCTCTGAAAGGGTGCTCCTTCTATCCCCTATTCTTCCAATTTCTGATGAGAGCTTTCCTCCAGGGTTCTTCCAGCCAGAGCATCAAATCCCTACTAATTGACCTGGATCGCTCCCCAAACTTGGTACAGTAACTGTGGATTGGTGGTTTCTATGGTCCCCTAGGCTAAGAGGTCAGTTGAACAACAAACTCTTCATTACACTAAATAAACTACATCTCATTCACACTATTTGGTCTTTAGAGTGTACTCTATTCCACAAGAGACCTGATCGTAGAGTTGTGGGAACCATTGGTGCCTCTTGACCCTAAACACTGTACTATGGTCATTCAGAACATTGTGATCATTTTGTAATAATTATTTTGATATTTTTGGTATTTAAATCTTTACTTTTACTTTTTCTTAAATTACAGTTTCAACTGGAAAAAGAAAACATAACATGATGTTATGCCTGATGAGGAAATTGTTACTGACAATTAACCTTTTAAGTCACTGTCTTTATCCTTTTACTCACCATTACCTGTATGCAGAACTTTCTTTACCATTTATGGGAATACATCAACTGTAATTTACAACTGTGTGTACTGTTAAGCAAGATAAGAATAGAAGTTGATGCTAGTGAAAAACTGAACTGGGGGATTGACTGTCCCAACACTACCAACATCCCCAGGACTGAATCTTTCAGTGCACAATGCTTTATTTCTACAGGATGTAGTCTTACTGGATGATTCAACTGTAAACATATACTGTAATAAAGGCAAAAACAGTACCAGAGCACCTTTGCAAGTAGAGAAAAAGGATGTCATTGCCTCTTCATCATTAGACTATCATTTAGAATGTTGTGTTTAGATCTGGAGGGGCCAAAGACATGGGACAACTTCTAGAAAACAGAAGGGCAACCAAATTGGTAAGAGGTGCTAATCATTATTACTAGCCATATAGTGCAAGGAAGCCTGAGGCTTATTCTTCACCAGCCAAAAAAAAATTTCTGAGTTACCCTGAGAGAGAGAGAGAGAGAGAGAGAGAGAGAGAGAGAGAGAGAGAGAGAGAGAGAGAGAGAGAGAGAGTCAAAAGTAGAAGGGAATCACCAAGAAAGATGATACCCAGCTCAGGACCCTAGGTGCACCAAGCCCATACTCACCAGATGTGAGCCCCTGGGGTACAATGTACACAATGAAGAATGGCTTAGAAAGTGTAAACTGCACTTTGTAAGCCATTCTTCATTGCGCTTTCTAAGCCATTCTTAGCTGGGCAACTAGACATCTGGGGTAGCAGATTCTGATAGAAGTGTGTGTTATTTGGTTTTTAGGAGCATTAGCAACTAAGGCCATATTGCTCTGGGGATATGCGGTGGTCATTCCCTGACCTTTCCGCATCCTCCATATTTGGTGGTGACGGGGTCGAACCCCGGTCTAATCAAGAAGCATGTGCTATGCACTGCTGCTCCTGCCCACCTGGCCACGGAGGCACCCTTCTGATAGAAGTATATAAGGTCCTAAAAGGAATCAGTAAATTGAACAATGGTGGTATATTTTCACTGACTGGCAAAAGAGAGAAGAATCAGGAGAGACAAATGCAAAATTTTGGGGAGTAACAGAAGGCTGGATCTTTCTGGCAGCGTGTTGTAGATCACTGGAACTGAGAGCCTGCCACAGTGGTTGAAGCTGATAGTTTAGTAAAGTTAAAAGTGGAATTGGATAGGCACTTTTTTGGCAAAAGGGAAAGGTATGAATGATAGAAATTTTTTTGGAAGATGCAGAAAAAGCCCACTTCCTTTACATAATTTATTCATTATAATACTAATACTAAATCCAAAACAGAACTGTGTACAAAAATTTTAAAAATACTTCATACAAGATTCTTGAACAAAGATTATGTTTCATATAAAATACATTTTAATTTCCTTTAATAATAAAACAATATTAAGGAAGAGTGTCATTTACATAAAAATTTCCATTGTTTAGTTGGTATTTTGAACTAAATTAAACAATGGAGATGTTTATAACAGCAGGAAAAATCTGCTTTCAATTCAAAAATGTCATTATCTGACTAGAAGTTATAAAATAGAATACAGATACTATTATAAAGTATTGGAAAACCAATAGAAATATTTTTGCTTACCTAATATACAGCCACAGAAACAAAGAAACAATGGCAACACTTATAATAGCATAACAGAAATTGCGACCAAGGGAAAAATTCATTATTTGACAAAGAGAGGACATACAGTAGAACACTGTTACTATCATAATCAATGTAACTGGGGTACGAGCTGCAGCAAATATATTTTTGCTTTCATTAAATCTACAGAAACTTTCATACATAGTGGCAATATCCTGAAATAAAACAAAATATTTCAAGTGGTATTAAATTTCTCAGTAAACATGGTTACAATGTATAAGCTAAGTGAAAAATATTTTACCATACATGCATAATACAAAATCAATAATGTATATATTTGCTGCTACAAAAATAAACATTTTAATCTCTCTTGGCTATGGCTGCAGAACATGAGACAGTTAGGACAATAACTGGAAACAATAATGTTGCTAATTACTGTCAGTCTTTATTTTTTTTATTAGGAGTGTGTTTGTAAAAGATAACAAAATAAGAGTTAACTTTGGAGTACAGGCTTTAATCAAAAAGGAGAAACATCATCAGGACCTAAAAATAGCTTAAGATCGAGATTTTTTAAAGATTCTTCTAGTCTCTGTCTCTCTCTCTCTCTTTAAGAAAATGACAGGATGCATTGAATGGAATGTATTTGGTATTGCAGGAAGAGATTTACCAAGATCTCAATGGAAGAATCAGTAGATGATGATGATGATACAATAAAACCATCAATATGTATACATCCAACAGAGGAGGATGTATGGATGGACAGAAGTTGCAGACAATAGCTTTTAGCAAGAGACCATAAAGTTCAGCTATCATTTGGATAAGGGTCAAGTTTTCTAATTTGGACTTTTCCAAATCAAGTTTGGATTTATTAATAACTTATTTATAACTGTTATTAGCTTTAGTACAGGCAAAAAATGAGAATGGAGATTTTGGAAGTCAATTGTAATGTGCTTTATTTTTATTCGTAACTGCTTTAGCGTGTCTATTGCTTATTATGAATGAGAATCTTTTATCTAAACTATGGTTTGGACAAATCACAAAATCTGAGCAAGTACTGGGATCAAGAGATTTAAGCAGTACTCCAGCCAATCAAATTGGAAAAAAAATCATGCACATTGCCCAATTTGACACTGTTTTAATGCCAAATGAAACAAAATACACAATTAAGAATGGCCATAAGGAAGAGACTCTGCTAGAGAAGACCTCTTAGAACCAAATTGTGATATAAGGTATTATCATTAACTGTGTACTCTAATGGGTTGTTGGTGAAGAAAACGTCAAGGGTACTAGGCATGTAGTTTGGATTTTGGGCATTTTAGAAGTTAATGAACTAGGTCATTAGTAATAACAGAAAAATCAACGTCTCTACAACTGAGTCTGTATGGTTGGACAATCTACCAAAGGTTAAGAGAGAGCCTACAAACTATTAGCAGCCTGCTATACAGCTACATATTCACTGACTTGAATAACTCGGTCAATCAATCACTTTAAAATGGTTAACATTAACTTATGTTCTTTTATGCTCACACATAAATCAATTTATTGTCTATTACTTCCAATTGTCCAATGGTGCAATTGCACTAACCCATATGTTCCACCTGTCCATTAATCATACATTATCTTACTGGCTGTTATGATATATGACATTTTATTTAATGCTACAAATCTGAATGCATTTTACTTAGCACATTAATGGTGAATGAATAACTATCAGTGAATATGAAAATTACCAAAGTGAACTACATTGTTCTTGTTTAAAGAAACATACTTAGTATTTCTTTATTTTGTCTAAATAGTCAAATAGTTGGATGAATATTCTTGGTTGGCAGCTTAGTCAATTTTTTAATTAAGCTGCCAAACAGGAATTTTCAAATTGCACATCACTATCATAAATGGGGAGTTATTACTGCTGATAATACTAGGTTTTCTTCACAGATTATTATTCATATGTACACACTTCTAACTGCTGAAAATGAAGCTTATTTCACCATTCAGTATTTTAGTCAATCCCCTCAACATAATTATACACAATACTTTCATTTTGTTAGGTTAGGTTTATTAAATCAGCAAAAGCAAGAATTATTAGTATAATACATCCAGATAATAATAATAAAGAATAAATTTTCTGTTTATACTCCAGGATGACTACAATGAAGTCAGAGGAATTCACAAGAAAGAGAGATACAAGAATATTACCATATTTAGTAGTCACTCGGGATTGAACCATGGAAGCTCAAAGCATGTGTAATTCTGTACTCTCGTGCTTGACCACTCGGGTATGGCAGCAGCCGTAGATATTGTTGGAAATGAGCAATATTCTCTTTCCTGATGTTAAAAAAAAAAAAAAAAACATGACCGCTCATCAACAGCACTTGACTTTTTTAAAGAGCATTATGCCACTATATAAGCACAGGGGTCTTTTAAAGTGCAAATTAAAAATAAAAACTATCTTATCCCTGTTTAATACTTTAATCATGTTCCCTAACCTAACCATAGTAAGTTTACATAATAAACTGTAAATGCAATGTTATGAACCGTAAGCATAAATTTTAAATTCCCCTAAACTGATCTAATGTAAACTTAATGGTTTATGTTAGGTCAGGTTAGGGAAATTTGCAAAAGTGTGCAGTTACTGTTAAAAATTTGAAAAGTCCAAGAGTTAGTGAATTAAAGCTAAAAGAATCCAATTTTCTAGTCCACAAATCACAAAAGTTGTAGAAATCAGATCAGTACCTTTGGTGTGACCTCACATTATTCTGAAAAATAAACATGAATGATATTTGAAACAGTAACTGTCAATTTCTTAGGATGAATGAAACTGGCTATAATATTCACTAATACTATAATTTCTTCACTATCATGTTATTTCTGGTTTTTCAGTTTTCCCAACATGAAACTCAGTCTGGAAATGCATGAGCAACAGTTTTCATTCATGCATTATGTTATTTCAGTGATGAGAATGAGGAAAGGTTCTATCAAGATATCCACCATCAACATTGCACTCCTGCACTGTCTCAAGGAATATCAAACCAATTAAGGTTCCATGAAAGTGAGCTAATGCCATGTGTGGAGCTTTTGAATATCATTTCTAAATGGGTACAGCCCACCAAAACAAGAAACAAACCCACTGACTAAAAAAATAAAATAAAATAAAATAATAATAATAAATAAATAAAAAATGGCAACAAACAATGCCAGATCCCTATGGTGGGGCGAGCGGGGCCCCATTCCCAGCATTTTCATGGCGCGATCGATCAGTTATGTATTTTAAAATTGCTTCATTTTTGATTTAATTACAGTCAGACCTCTGTTTAACGAACTTCTTTATAGTGAATTTTTTTGATTCCCCCTTGGTAATTACATTTAAAATAGTTTCCATTGAACGAAGAAAATTTCCATGTAACGAATGGATTAGGAGAGACAACTTTGTATGCCTTGTTCTCACCTCTGGCCCTCAGGCAATTTAGATAATTAGAAAGTGCGAATTAAGGGTGAAAGGGATTACCGTTTCACAATGTTAGTGGTGTCCCTAAATCCTATGCAGTCACATACCGAGAAGTCGCACAAGTCAATATGCTTTCCATAGCCAGTATGAGGATTAAGAAGATTCTCGACACGGATTATAGCCTCTGGTCAACGTGTGTTGTGGTTCCCCTTTACTCCGACAAATGGGCATATGTTTTTCAGAGAAGTGAGTGATCCTTGCCTTCCAGTAAATTTCTCTTGTCTATGTTTACATGGTCACAGTAGCTGAATATCTGTGTGATTCTGACATTTTCACTGCATTCAAAGAACTAGTGAGAGTAGCAACGTAGGGGGGGGGGAGGAATTGAGGCAACTAAGATATTATATAAACTTTACGAAGATGAAATGTTGGCAGATTTTGAAACTTTGTCGAGCCTTCCACTGTGTAGAAAATGTTCTAAAATATATAAAATAATGTTCTAAAATAATGGCATACAGGCAATAATTCAAAAAAAAAAAAAAAAAAAACTGTATCACCAATCTCCAAAAAACTAGTACGAATTAAGGATGATTGCTAAAGAATTTGATGTGGAAACTATAAAGATCGGTCGTGTGTTCGGGCCACGATGAGCAGCTTTTAGCTTGCGGATGGCAATTGTGGGTTGGAGGAATTATCCCACTTTGTGCAAACATTTTGAATCAGAAGTTAAATATTCGGGATTATTAAATCGACTTTTAAATTTGGAATTTCTTAACAATTTAGCACTAATGATCGACATCCTGCAGGACCTATCAGAAACTTTACAGAATCACTATGATAAAAGCAGATTAATTAATTATTCGAACTATCAATGCTATTGCTAATTTGAAAAATTCTGAAGGAAATTATGAAGCTAAAATTGAGAGCATGTTGAAGTGGAAAGAATTTGAAGGAATAAAAATCGAAAGAAAAAAAAAATTACCTCATGACAAGTTATTAAATGCATTGTTTTATCCTTAAAGGATAAGTTATTAATGCAACAGAGTGATTTTAAATTAAATTAAAAAAATAGCGATAACACTGAAAGAAATTTGAAACATATGCTACCTGAAATCGTGGAATGTAAAAGAACTTTCGTCTCAGTGGCAAGACGGTGAAAACCGAATAAGAAATTTAAGTTTTCTGATAAAATATGAAATAAAAATAATGATTTTAGAGATTTTGTCGAAGACAGTTTATCTTTAAAATGGAGTGAAATTCCCTTTTCAATTAAGAAAGCCAGAAGTATCTTTGAAACCATTGTGATTAGCAGTGCTGAAGCTGAGCGAGCTTTCAGTGTAATGAATAGTATTGAGTGGATGAATAATGTTGACAAATAAACACATTGCAGATTATGATGACCCTACATCTAAATGGAAACCCACTGCTTCAACTTGATCCAGATCCTTATATCAAATCATTCCTCCGTAATAACAGCTCAGCCATTGAGCAAAGAAGAAGATCGACAACAAATATTAATGAAGAAGTAAATTGGCAATTTTTAGAATAAATTTTTCTTGAATATTTGTGAAATAATTTTTTTTCATGTAATCTGTGATTTTTGTATTGTGGTTTTTCGTTTTGTATATAAAAACAAAAATCTGATTTTTGTTTTTATATTGTGGAATGTTTTGTGCTAGTTTTTATGTTATTTGTGATATGGGAAATATTTCATGTTATTTTTTATTCGCAATATTCAAATTTTATCATGAAAAAAATGTTTCCATTATATTTCCCTAGTTGTTAAAAAAAAGACAAATAAAAAAGCTGCACGCGTGCCGAGCACACACAGTAGGTGGTTTATGCGAAACGTCCTTCACGTTTCTTTTAAGTATTTTGATTTGTATACAGCAGGCCCCCCCAAAGTTCAACCCAAAATCGACACATTTTTCATGATTAAATTCACCAATTGAATTAAATCAATTAAAATCAATTTAGATCAATTAAATTCATGATTTTAATTGGAATTTTAAGTTTAATTTTTATACGTGAGTAGTTACCACATAATTATATACGTATGTAATGCAGAATATATTATATGTACAAATATTTGAATATTAAATATTTTGACCGACATTTGTACATCTTTTCACTACCGTTTATTATTGATTAGAAAATATCCTATGGCACCGACAGAAACTCACAAATACATGTTACCTTATGGGAATGTGGCGCTCGCTTTGCACAGATTAACTTAGCGCTCTGTTTTTACGGAACGAATTATCAGCGTTAAGTTAAGTGGGGGTCACCTGTATATCGATTACCAAATAAGAGCTATTTTATTAATCATCCACAGATTTTCAAAATTTCTGGAAGACAAGATACAATGGATTTATTTTATTATTATTTTTTTTTTATGTAAACCCCAAACACCAGAGGTATTGGAACTATAGTACGTAGTACCGTGCATGGGTTGGAGGTTGAGAAGACGAAAGAAGATATTTGTTGACATTGGACTTGAACTTCTGTAGACTGTAATTTTCAGGAAATACGTATGAAGGAAGGTTGTTAAAGAAAACGGCAGTTGAATGAATAAACAAGGAAGATGAAAAGTTGGTTCTGTGAGTTTGGAGTTGGACAGTAAATGGATGTTGGCTGGTAGCGGCACGTGTTCAGACTATTTTGAAAGAGAGAGCGGGAATTATAGAAGCCAATTCAGAAGAACAGTGCCCATGGAAGTATCTGTAGAAGAGGCATGCAGCAGAAACAGTACATCTATAAGACAGTGAGCAGAGAGACTCTGTTAGAGATGAATCATTAATTAACCTAACTGCCCTCTTCTGAATGGAATCAAGAAGCATAAGAGAGGTTTTGGGGGCACCACCCCAGATGTGGGAACAATATTCCATGGTAGGGTGGATTTGTGATTTATACAGAGTGAGCAGCTGTTTGGAAGAAAAGTAACGGCGAGAGCGAAAGAGAAAACCAAGTTTTTTAGATGCAGAGGAAGCAATATTTGTAATGTGCTTGTGCCAAGAGAGATTAGAAGTCAGGGTAATCCCCAAAAGAGATATATCATTTTGCTTAGAAATCAGAGTGTCACTAAAGATAAGCATAGGAGCAGAAGAATCCTTTTTGCGAGATATAAGACAAGACTCAGTTTTAGAAGGGTTGAAATCAACTAAGTTGTCTTTGCCCCACTGGAGAATTACCTGAAGATCGGCATTTAAGGAATTGGTAGCAGATTTTCGAGAAGTTGAAACTGATTGAGCAGGGCAAGGTTTCTCAAAATGGAAAGTGGAATGCAATGTGCTATGATCGGCAAAACTATGGATAGGATTTCCAGTCAATGGAAGAAAGTCATTAATATACAAGAGGAAAAGAGTGGGGGAAAGAACTGAACCTTGGGGGACACCGGCATTAGTGGAGAAGTTAGAAGACAGAGAGCCATCTACCATCACTCTCAGTGAGCGATCGGAGAGAAAACTGGATAACCAATTACTAAAAACAGTTGGCAAACCATAAGATGAAAGCTTGTTTAGAAGACCATTATGCCAAACACGATCAAAAGACTTTGAGATGTCAAGAGCAACTACATGTGTTTCACCGAACCTTTCCATTTAATTAGTCCATAAATGGGTAACATAAGCCAGAATATCACCAGTGGATTGACACTGACGGAAGGTTTCTAGGTAGTTTAAGAGGGGGAATGGGAGTGGTTATTTTTTTTTTTTTGGCTGATGCTGCATAAGCTTGCTTTCTTGCATCGTATGCCTCTACTAATGCTAATGGTAATGCTTATATGCATTGTTAAGGGATAATAAGCCGCCGCATCTGTCCACCCCTCTAAATCTGTCCCTGACTCAAGATATCATACTGGTCATGAAAAATGTGTCGTGCTCTAATCACACTATAGTAGTGTGAGAATGGGAAGCGCCTCTAGTGGAAGCCGAGAATGATGTCATTTTCCGTGGACGATCAAATTTACTCGGTAGAAAGTGGAAAAAACTGCGGGCCCATTATTAAAATATTCACAGCTCACCACTGGGTGGATGTCAGTATTTATGATGGTTTTTGATTAAGTTCTTACTGAATTCTATTTTATTTCAATGTAGAATAGCTTGGAACACAGACAAAAAAAAAAAAAAAAAAAACTTTACAATTTTCCATGTATGTCTTTAATTTGAATTAGCCTGTGAGCTCAAAACAGAAGGAACTGGAAAGTTGCTGGAGAGGCCTTCATCCTGCAGTGGATTGAAAATGGCTGATGATGATGATGATAGTATTTTAATGAAGTCTTCTTGAAGATATAACCCTGTTTTCCTTTTTATTTTAGTGTTTATTTTATAACTGTTTAAATGTCTAAAGAATGGGCAGACAAGGAGGAGATATCTCCTTGTTGTTTCTATATTGTCAAAATTGCACAGAATATATCTAGAAGCTTCAGAGCCTTCTGTGTCAATCTTATGAAGGGGAACCATTCAGGTTTGAGGTGATTGGTCTATTTACACTGGGCCATAATAATAACTCAAGACTTTGGTTCTTTGCATGGATTTACTGCCACCTCTAACAAAGTCTCCCAAAGTTTGTAGCCAGGAGAGTTTAATTTTTCCATTCAAACCAATAAAAAAACTTCACCTTTCTTCTACCCTTCAGCCAGAGACTGGTCATGGCTGGTTGCATTCTTGATCACATCTAACAATCACTCAAGGAATAATCCCATGCTTTAAAATATCCAGCTCTTCTTGGATCAGTTGCCAATTTCATTTGAATTACTTATGAATTACTAGTAACTTGTAACTACACTACAAGTGTTACTAGTAGATACAAGTTACTCCTTGTCTGCCCATTCTTTAGACATTTAAACAGTTATAAAATAAACACTAAAATAAAAAGGAAAACAGGGTTATATCTTCAAGAAGACTTCATTGAAATGCAGAGGAAAGAAACAATATTTTATAAAAAAATTGCTATTTTTCTCACTACATTTTTAGCAAAATAAATAAACAATCTGGCTCAAGGGTATAAACTGTGCAGTTGTTGAATTTTTAGCTTTTGGAAACATACAAGTTTACTGAAAAATTTTGCCTCCTTTTTACTTAACTACCATATTAAATTGAGTTTAATAAATAGTTTTAATAGTTTTAATCCTAGTCATGTTTGTTAGCTTATTTTTAAATTCAGATTTTGTAAGTTATGACTTAATATTAGTAAAGCCTTTGTACTGGTGATTTGGAGTGAATATTGTATCCCATAACTAGTATCTTGTAGTGTAGTTACAAGTTACTAGTAATAAAAATAAATAAATAAAAATATAAATAAACAAGACATGGGCATAATTGTGCAGTCAGATATGAAAATCTTTACATTTTCTGAGCAGTGCATACAGGCAGCCAGTTTATTCTTGCTCACCAATCTCATTGCCTTTCTCTGCATCAGTTCTAGCATCTCTGCATCCTTCCAAAAATGAGACCTATAGACCAGTATGCAGTGCTCAAGATGGGGCCTGACCATTGCCAATGGGGTTTTGTCAATAATATACAGGAATTTTGCTAGCAAGGATAAGGAGGTGATTATCCCATTGTAGATGGCAACAGTCAAGCCCCATCTTCTTGAGCACTGCATACTGGTCTATAGATCTCATTTTTGGAAGGATGCAGAGCTGCTGGAACTGGTGCAGAGAAAGGCAATGAGATTGGTGAGCAGGAACAAACCAATAAAGGCTTCATTTCTTCAATTTGCAGAGTTTGGAGTCTATACCTGTGAGGTGATCCAATTTTAATGCTTTGAAATGATTGCACAAGCTTACTGCTGACCGGATCAGACTATGCATATGAAGGGGCATAAATTCAAACTAAGGAAGGATAGTTGCAGAATAGATATGCAGAAGTTCGCCTTCAGTCAGCATGGGGTTGTTGATTGTTGGAACATACTTCTATCTGTCATTTTGAAAGTAGATAGTTTGAATAAATGGGAACTTTTTTTTTTTTTTTTTGGCTGATGCTGTATAGGTTTCCTTCCTTTCTTGCATCATTTGCCACTACTAATATTAATATTTTAGCATTTATTATTATTATTAACCATATGGTGCAAGGAAGCCTGAGGCTTATGCTGCACTAGACAAAAAAAAAAAAAAAAAAAATCTGAATTACCCAGAGAAAGAGAGAAGTAGAAGGGAATCACCAAGAAAGAGAAGAATGATGATATCCAGCTCAGGACCCTGGGTGTGCCAAGCCCATACTCACCAGATATGAGCCCCTGGGGTTCTAAGAAATGCTAAAATATTAAATGCTTACCATTTGCATTTAGAATTTTTAAGAAATGATAAATGCTAATGGGAAGGTAGTTTCAAAATTGTTCATCTCACACTAAATAAAATCAGTGCAATATGCAATCTTTATTTGCAATCTAAAAAAAAGGAGACAAAAAAAAAAAAAAAAAGAAATTGAGCTTCTTTGAAGGGTCCAAACATGGACAATGCACCTGGGGTGATCAGCAAAAGGGTAGTTATAATGAGAAAGAAATCGAACATGTGGACCACAGAGCCTGGTAGCTAAGCATCTTACAATGGCTCTAGCTCAGATCTATAAGGATATGAGAGGAAAAAGGAAAATTAATGAGGGAAAAATTCTCACTGTTAGAAATGATTCCAGAATTATGGAACAGAAATTCAAATTAAAATGTTTAAATATGTATTATGCACTGTATTGTGGTAACCAGGGTTTTTCCTCACAGTCACTGAATCCACTGTACAAACAGCCAAAGCCTGCAATATTGTGTTGTGTGGGTATGTAAAAATAGCTGTTGTTATGTTGAGTGTTGACTCAACACTCGATTTAACAGCTGGTTAAATTTAACAGCAGTTAAGATTACTATCTGAATGTCAAGATTACTATCTTTACTATCTGGGAAGTAATCATGAGTCACCCAACCCTATGTCAAGCTATCCCAGTCATTCTGCCAACTTCTAACAACTGCCTCACGAATTCTCCTGTCATCAACTTTAATACTCATAGTCAAATCCACCATGTATTCCCCAACATTATCAGGTATGCCAAGCTTCCAAGAATATCATGGGTACTAATAGGTTACCTCATAATGCGAAATTATAAGTAAAAAGAATCGCTGTGCCTACAAAAGATACCTTCTTATTGCACCAAATGAAGCCCTATATCCCCTTGCTCTAGCACCATAGGAAATAGGGACAAAGACACAATCATAATAAAGTTTCAAGGCCACAGGCTTTAAAATTCAAATTACAGGGATCATCTGGATTAATGGAAATTTTCATTAATAATAATAATAGCAATAAGAGCTTAATTGACTAATTGAATAATTGCTATTATTATTATTAAGTTGATTACATAACGGTACATTAAGAAGCTCTATAAATCATCTAAGTGGAAATTTTTATTTCTTCAGCAAAATTTTAATTACAAGAATAAGTAACCTGTGCACTTCCCCGAGCTGTCAACTTCGGCTGCCTTCCACACCCATCTCCTTCAAAACATGCACGGTACTAAGTCCTATAGGTTTTGATGCTTTTTGTGTTTAAGGTTTTCATAAAAAAATAAAATAAAATAAATAAATTTAAAAAAAAGCAAGTATAAGAGAATGCACTTGGAATGCTTTCTCCAGATATAATGGCCCTACCAAAAAATACGTGTCTTAAAAAAGGTTCTTAAGAGATAGCAGTGTCCTAGTGAGATCAGTAAGATGGATCAGAAAGAAAGAAATTTTAAATGGGTGGGCTGCAGACCTTTGTAATTGGATATCTTATAGGTGGATATGACTGTTTATAATTCTCTGGCAGAGGATGGTAAAATATATAAAGGCAAAGTGTTAATGGTATTAAGTTATGCTAGAAGTAGGGATGCAAGTTTAAACCACAAGAGAAGAATTACAGACTGCATTATTCAAGGTTTCCCTTTAGTCAATTATTGCTAAAAATTGGAATAAGTTACCTCTATGGGCAGCTGAGGATGATGGCTTGAGAAAATGAAAAGACCTGCCATATTGGTACCGATGGGTGGGGGGAAACTCGGACAGGTAGTGTGTTTTTGGCTGGTTGGTGCAGCAAAAGCTTCTGGCTGGTTGGTTGGTTGTTTTATGATTTTATGGTGCATTAGCATCTAAGGCTATAATGCACCAAGTCAAAAAGGTGTAAAATATAAAAGTATAATATTATAATTGTTTATATATTATTGTGAAAGAGTATATGATATAAAAAGTTTATAAAGCATAAAAATATAAAAACATTCTAGATAAAGTTATTTAGATTAATAAGTTGTAAAAACTTAAATATAGCTAATAAGTTGTAAAAACTTTAAATATAGCTAATAAGTTGTAAAAACTTAAATATAGCTAAAAAAAAGTAAAAAGTAAAGTGCAGCCATTATCAACCCACTGCAGGATGGAAGCCTCCTCAACAATTCATGCTGAGGGAAATGGACCATAATCTGCCACGCTGGTCCAGTGCGGGTTGGCAGATCGACCGTATTCAGCAGTCAGGGGCTTGAACCCCGGTCTACTCAAAGAGCGTGTGCTACTGCACTCCCGCTCTTGCCCACTCGGCTACGGAAGCTAATAAGTTGTAAAAACTTAAATATAGCTAAAAGTTGTAAAAACTTAAATATAGCTGACATGTTGTCATTGTCTGATAAAATCTGTCTGAGTGTATAAGGCTCACACAGATGGCTAAAACATAAATGACGATCATTATAAAAACATGGACAGACTGTTAAAATGGTGTCACAATTTCTACACACAGGATGATCGTCTGCCCTCAGCAGATAGCAATGTGTCAAATGACAATGTCCTATGCAGAGCCAAGAGAGAACAACCTGCTCTTTTCAGTTCCTGTGGAGACTAGACTGCCAATGTTCAATTACAGGTTTAATCTCATATAACTTGTTTGCAGCCTGTCCATGCCATGAGTGTTGCCATTGGGACACAAGTTTCTTTTGAATTACTTGCCTGTAGTCTGTATAAGGGACTAACAAGCAAGAGTTGAAGAAGTTTGCTGATTTGGCTGCAGAGTCTGCCAAATCATTTCCTGAGATTCCAATGTGGCCTGGGATCCAGCAGAAATGAACATCAAATTCAGATTGTGAAAGAAAGTGCAGCTTCTGCTGTATCCAGGCCAGGACAGGACAGGATGAGGGTTGAACCTCATCGATGATAAAGCCTGCAATGAATTCAGAGAATCAGTATATATAATATATTTTTTGTGGTGGATGGTTTGTATACGATCCAAGGCTAGGTCAACTGTGTGTAGATGTGCAGTGAACACATTGCATTCATGGGAGATCTGCTCAGATACCATGATGTCTGGGAAAACAGCTGCAGATCCGACAGACACTTCTGACCTAGAGCCATCTGTGTAGACGGGCAAGAAGTCAGAATGTTCAGAGCGCTGTGCTAAAAGAGCTGCAGGTAGACAGCAGATGGACTACTGTCCTTTAAGCTTCTGGCTTCCCTGCACTTGTAGTTAATCATAACTTATTAAATCAAAGTATTATTATATTAATGTTGTTATTAATAATTAATGTATTATTATAGTATTACAGTATCTCCTCCTCCATTAAAGTAACATAAACACAGAAAGTGGATTATTTAGCATCTTGTAATTAACCTTTAGTATTGAGGCTAACTCTGAAGAAGTAACTTTTTTTTAATGAAAGGGATTAGCATTAATAGTGGAAAACGATGCAAGAATGCGAGCTTATACAGAATTGGCCAAAAAACCCATTTTACCTATCCATCACTAGTTTGTCTAGTTCTTCCTTGAATCTATTCAAAAAAATATCCACTTCCACAACAACGGATGGAAGCCTGTTCCAGAAATCAACCACCCATTGGCTGAAGCCAAACTTCCACATGTCTATTCTGCATTCATCCTTCCTCAATTTGAATTTATGCCTCCTCATGTGCATAGTCCGAGCAAAGGAAGAATCCCATTAGCACTGAGTTTGCTCAAGCTATTCAAAGCCTTAAATGCCTCAAACAGATCACCTCACAGGTGCCCAGTCTTCCAGATGCTACAATTCAGAGAAATGAAGCCCCTCTTAGCCATTTTGCATATTATATCAGTTTTATATATCTGTTCTACATTAAATAAACATCTGTTAAGTAATCATAATAAAAAATAAACAAACATAACACTACATTTTGAAATGGGGCGCCTCAGTAGCCAGGTGGGCAGGAGCAGCAGTGTGTAGCACATGCTTCTTGATTAGACCGGAGTTTGAGCCCGTGACCACCAAATACGGAGAATGCGGAAAGGTCAGGAAATGACCACTGCATATCCCCGGAGCAATATGGCCTTAGTTGCTAATGCTCCTAAAAACCGAACAAGAGCAGCAACATTTTGAAATCTGCATTCACTGATGTTTTCTCAGAAAAGGGTGTTTCTAAATGATTTTCTAATGCTGATTTAAAAAATTACTTCTGTTTGTTTCCACCACATCAGGTTTCTTCAAAAACCATGAAAGAAAATTTGATTTTTCACAAATTTTTATTAATTTTGGCAGAATTTGTGCACTGAAATTATAACAAAATGCTACTTTTCCTCAACTTTATATTAAAATACTTTATATTGAAAACACTATTAAAAGGGGCAGTGTGGTAAAAAAAAGTCCACTAAACACTCTCCTCTCGTTTTAAAAACTGATCTACATTTGGTAAGATTTTCATCTCTTTGATTTTCTTGTAGATCCTTCAACTTTACAGTCCCTCTTCAGCATCCCGTAACAGTCAGCCATCATGTTGACATTCCACCTTCCCTGGTACTGATCTCCATGTCTTTAATATACTGGTTAAACCTCTCACCCTGTTCTTCACTAACACTTACTAGAATTTCTGAGAAACAGTCAAGGGAGTGTACAAAATGTACTTTGACACTCAAGTTGCAGCCCAGCTTTTTGAAGATTTCCAACATATTTTCAAATATATTCTTGTAGTCTGAATCCATTTTTTCCCTTACAAAGCTCTCAACAACAGACCTGCAGCTAATCCATGCCTGTTTTTCTTTTTTATTCATAGTTTCCTCCAAATTTCTGCCCCCTCATCAGTTTGCAAATTTGAGGTCCAACAAAAATACTTTGTTTTAGCTCCTCTTGGGTAAGGAATTTGGTACAAAAGTAGTTTTTTTACAAACTGTTTGTAAAAACTGTTTGTATTTGTACAAACTGTTTCATCAAACCCAGTTTGATGTGCAAGAGTGGAAGGAGGACAGTTTTGGTGTCAACCAGTGGTTCATGAACTATGTTCTTTGATTCAGGCAACAAACTGCCCATCTTTGGCCAGACCTTGCCATTCCAGTGCTTACTCCTTGCCTGATTGTTCCACTTATGCAAAAAGCAAGGCATTTTTGTCTAGCCAAATTGCTGTCCAAGTAACATGCCTATCACTTTATAAAGTCAGCACATACCATGTTCTTCATACTTCATATCTTTTTTTTTGGTAGTTATTGGTGCATCGGCTTCTGTGGCCATAATGCACCTCCCAAGGTTTTTGCAGTACTCTGATCCAAGCCCAAGACGGGATTTGAACCCGCAACCTTTGGGTTGCCAGGCAGTTGCTTTACCCACACGGCTAGCCCGGTCGGCACTTAATATCTGTCAACAACTTCAAGTTCTTCTCATATGTTTCTTTCAAATGCACAGAGTGAGCTATTTGAATTTACCAATATTTATTTCTCTTGTGGAGCAACAGACCTTTGAGGCTTTTCTTTGATGAGTCAATAAAAAGTCTCTAACATGTTCAATTGTAACTAATTCCTCAATAGTTCATTAAGTCATTTATATTACTGTCAAAAACTCGAATAGTTCTAAGAAAAGTAGGCAACCACTTCTTGTTCTCTGTGTCTGTACCACGAGAAAAACATCCCATGTGCTAGAAAATTTTTTGACTTGTCTAGAACCAAGAAGTTCTTGCAGATTCCTTTGGTAAATTTAAATCTCTTACCAGATCATTGAGTTCATGCTGTGAAAACACTTGAGGGCTGGACTCAATATCTTCAGGCATGTAGACTTCAGTTTCATCTTCAGAAGTATCACTTTCAACATTCTCTGCTGCTACATTCTCTAATATAAGTGGAGGGCATGGAATCAACAGGTTGTCTCGATGTGGGATTGGTCTAACAGCAGATGGAATATTAGGATACGCAATTCTTTTCTTACTCTTTGCATTGTATCCCTCTACATTAATTAAACAAAACTAAGTCATTACAGTGGTTTGTAGGCTCCTACCAAATCAAGGGAATTGAAAATGGCATGGCATGGCTACAATCTGAGTGCTTCAACACAGGTTCACCAAACTTAATGTGGATCCCATTGTTTATCTTGATCACCAGTTTCACTCCAAAATAAGTATTTAGTATTAGTAATGGCCACATGGTGCAAGAAAGCCTATGGCTTACGCTGCACCAGCCAAAAAAAAAAATAATAAAATAAATAATAATAATTAATAATAAAAAAAGGAAATTAAACCTATCATCCTATGCACTTCCCTTACCCGAAAGTACTATCCAGATGACCTTTGAATTTCCCCAAACTGTCGGCCTCTACCACCCATGAAGGCAACTTATTCCAGTAATTTATAACTCACTGGCTAAAATAAAACTTCCTGCAGTCCAATCTAAACATTCCCCCCCCCCCCGTAACTTGAATTTATGTCCCTAGTTCTAGCATCATTTATAATCTTGAAAATTTCGTCCTCATTCATTTTACTGATGCCTCTCAGAGCCTTAAACACCTCAATCAAATCTCCTCTAAGGTGTCTAGTTTCTAAACTCTGCAACCCACATATTCGAAGTCTTTCTTCATAAGGACGCCCTTTTGCTGATCTCACCAGGTGAGTTACCCGTCTTTGCACCCTTTCAAGAAGCTCGATGTCTTTCTTTAGGTGTGGCACAATACACATTTTTTACAAATTCTGTAATATCTTGTCTTTGCTTGAAGACTATTTTGTTATTTGGTTTTTAGGAGCATTAGCAACCAAGGCCATATTGCTACGAGAATATGCGGTGATCATTCCCTGACCTTTCCGCATCCTCCGTATTTGGTGGTCACGGGCTTGAACCCCGGTCTAATCAAGAAGCATGTGCTATGCACTGCTGCTCCTGCCCACCTGGCTACAGAGGCATCCTCGAGGACTATATAACTTCCACAAATATAACAAAATAACTTCAGGCTGTTCAAACACTGGCGTGAAAGCATTTTACTCTTTTCAGCACACGTCTGACATGATAACCTCAAAAATAAACTGAGCTCACACTGATAAACACTACTGCATGGAGCTCACAAGGCCAGAAACGAATGACTGAAGGCAGTGTTGCCAACATGTGAAGTTTTAGAGTTTACAAATTTCCAGTATTTACTCCTAATTTAATACATTCAATAATACAACACGACATAAACTCAAGTGATTTGTGAAAAACAGTGATAGAAAAAAACAATTAAAATATTTGAAATTTAAAAAGCTGAAAAACTGAGTTAAAAACAGCAATTACTTTACAAATATCAGAAACCATGCAGAGTGGTGTAATTTGTATAAATATCTGTTTTTTTAATTTTTGTTCAAATTTGTTTGAACTAACCCAGCATATTTTGTAAAAGCCACACACTGATCTGTGATAAAAAAAGAAAAATGACTACCGCAATAAATCATTAATAAAAACCAGCAATGCCTAGTACTTTATAAATAAAGCAATGCCTAGTACTCTAAAAATAAAGCAATCAACTTACCTCTTCAAGCTGTGCTATGTACATAGCAGAGAAACTTATTCCTCCCATCTTCTTAACACTTCGAAAAAATTGAATTGCTTTATCTCTGGCAAAAATATGCCTCCTCCTTAAATTTTGAGGACTTATATATGGACATTCTCCACCACATACCTTAATTAATTTAAAAACAAACACAAATTATTATTATTCATATTTAATGTATGTTTATTTGTTAATAATATATTTGGAATGAAGCTTAGCACACATTAATAATGGATCGATAAATGATAAATAATATATGATTGAATAAAACAAGTCTAAAATAAAACCCACTATTTGAGGTGCATAAAAATTAATTACAGTAAAATTCAATTACAACAAATTTCTTGGGAAGGAGGGGGAGATTCATTTCATCATAATAACTGAAAATTTTGTTCTAGTAAACATCACCAAAAATTACAGGAACTCCCCGACTTACGTAAGGGAATGCTACATAAGTCGGAATTTCCCTAAATAAACATTTAGGGAATTCTGCACTCGCAACTATGTGCGCTGAATTTGAGAGAAGCAAAAAAGAAATGTTCGACGAACATGTAAATAGAATTATTCAATTTTTTTATCTCATGTGCAGGAAAAATTACAAAAAGAGAGAGGAGACAGGCATAACATCAGCAAGTTTGACCTTTCAAGCATCATTACCAGAATTAATTCTCCAGCTGATACGCACACTGCTGCAGAAGTTGAGGCCTGTGGAGATTTAGAAGGGGTATTTTCCAACGCATCACAAAATTTCTCTGCAGCTGCAGAATCGGTACTGGTGACTTCGCTGCATACTTTAATGTTTTCGAAACCAATGCGATTCTTGAACCTATTAAACCACCTGTTGCTTGCTATGAACTTGGCTTGGGGTTTGCCATCCTTATTGTTATTTTCATAAATACTTCTTGCTTGAATGGCCATTAGATTCAGGGCACTTTCTTCTGAATCTGATTTTCCATCCATATTATTAATAGCTTTTCCATCTTTGATATAACACCTGAATGCTGTTTTGTGATCACTGTTGGGGCGGACTGGCCCGGTGTGAAATACGTTGATCCTTGAACATGTTCTTTTATACTGTCCCTTAAAATAGTATTCACTGTTGAAAAAGCGAGACCTAAGTCCATGCAATAGATGACAAACTTTGTCCTGCTTCGTACTTCTTAATCATTTTCATCTTCATTTCTAAATCAATTTTGTTCCGTTTCCTAGCACTGCCACCACTTGCACTTTCCGTTGGTCACTTTCCCTTCATAATTGTAATAAGTAAATAGGAATGAAGAAAAGATTCTGAAAATTTATTTATGTTTTTTATATGATTGAAGATTTCAGTGAAGGGGGTACACATTTTACCATAATAACGTAAAAACCCACACAATTACAGTTATCACAATTATTGCAAATGCAATAAGCTCAAGTTTACTACCCATTTATAATTGATTGCACTAACAGAAAAGCCCAATAAACCGGAAAGTGCAAATTGTTTTTATTGTTTTGTGGTAATGACCTCCAGAAATGTGTTTTAGAAAAATATCACAAAGGCATTCAAAATTGATTCTTATAACGGAACATACGATAACGATGAAAGAATAGCGCAATTTCCATTATAAAAATGACCTTTTAGAGAGATAAATAGCTTAGTTATTTATCCTATGGTAATAGCGAAAATTTCAACTTCTGAGGTCTTGGAACAAATTACCAAAATGAACAATGTGTTATTAAGTTCAAATTACGATATTTTCACGATATCTCCATTTATTCCTATGGGATGCAAACTACGTTTCCAGGTATTTTTTAAGTTTGCACTGGCCGGCAAAAACTTAAGTAAAGTTGAATTTGCATAAATTGAGTATTATATAAGTCAGAGAGTTCCTGTATATCAAATGATTAATTATTATTTGTATAAAAAAAAAAGTTCTCAGGTGCATAAAAATTAGTTACAGTAAAATTCAATTACAACAAATTTCTTGGGAGGGAGGAGGAGATTCATTTCATCATAATGACTGAAATTTTGTTCTAGTAACATCACCAAAAATTATATCAAATAATTAAAAAAAAAATAAGAGATTACACCTCAGCCTTCTTCGAGAAACGCTCCCACTCTCCAAATGTAACGAATAAAATGAGATGAAAATGAATTAGCGAATTCCCTCACTCATAGAGATACAAACAAATTCGACTTGCAATGGAATCAAAAGCTGAGAACCCCAACCCGACCAACGAAACATTAAACCACCGCAGCAAGACCATGAGTGTGAGAAGACATTGTGTCAGAATAAATAATTAAAACCGCTTCTGATAATAAATAATTAAAATCACTATTAAAAAGATTAAAAACACGATTAAAAAAAATTAAAATCACAATTAAAAAGATAAAAAAAAAAATTAAAATTACAATTAAAATTTGGATGAACACTCAAATTAAACGAAATGCACAGCTGTTTCCCTTCCTTAAGCAGACCACGCTTTTTGGCTGATCGCCATGTTCACAGGATGGGAATATCGCAAAGTGTTTGTGTGTGTATTTGGCTCTTAAAATAAAGAGATTATTTGTACTGATGCAAAACGTGCTACAAAAGTAAAAATCTTTTGTGCAGAGAATGTTGCTTTGAAAACAGTTTTTTTTTTTTTTTTTTTTTTTTTTTTTTTACCTTTGTGGTATTTCTACTGCTGAGGTTTTTTTTTTCTTCCAACTCTGTGGTATTTCTTTGATATGTTTGTATCATATCAGAAATATGTATATCGAGTTAATTAACATTTCAAAAATTTCTGTGTGGCAACATCAATAGTTCATAACTTTCATGATGTTACTGTTTATTTAATTTAATAGATTAATATTAAAAAGAGGTAAGCTGATGCAAAGAAACCAGGCTTGTTCAGTATCAGCCTCAAAAAAAAAAAAAAAAAATTACCTGCACATGCTTTTATCCAAGTATCTATGAAACACTTCCTTAGTATACACTTTTAAAAGTTTAAGAGTGATAATTTACTCTAATGACAGGTTGAAAAATGAATAGAAACACAGAATTATTTATGAGTTTTAGTTTAATCAAGCTGTGTCCACAATCATGCCATAATGATTTTGCAGCTCCACACAATCATTACTAGCTACTTCAGCCAAAAGGATACCATGCTGCATAAAGATTTACATGCAGATAATTTCTCAAGAGCAGGAGGAAACCACAAATTTGGGCGATATTAATTAGAAAGTGCATCCAAATGACACTGGTGGACAATGCAATGTTGAGTCAATGTGGTGTGACATAAGCACTGGAAAAGGAAAAATGAGAGCGGGTGTGTGTTATAGGCCTAATGACTCTGATGAGTAAAATGAAAAATTCTGCAGAGAATAGAGTGGGCCAGTAAATCTGAATGTCTAATAATGGAGGATTTTACCTTTCCAGATATTGACTGGAACTTGTGGATTGGTCACACATATACTAGCAAGACTTCAGTGGATTTATTCGATGACTGTTTTCTACAGAAACATGTTTGAGAGGCAACCAGAGGGAGTAATACCCTTGATCTGATTATCAGCAGTGATTATTCATGCATTAAGAATTTGCAGATAAAGGAACCACTGGGTGACAGTGATCACAGTGTATTATGTGGGATTTACTTAAAGATGTAGCTACTATCAAGGGTAAAGGGAAGGATTTTTGCTTTCATAAAATTGACTATGGTGGTCTCAGACAATTTTTAAATTCTATACAGTGGGATACTGATGATGTTACCGATGGGGGAATTCTAAATGGGAAGCTTCAGGGACTTAATCTTGGAAGCTACTATGCTTTTCATACCAACTAAGAAATATTGTTCAAAGTTTAGGGCTAAATGGATGTCAGATGAATTATTATTATTATTATTATTGTTGCTCTTATATTATTTCTCCCTGATTGGGGGATTCCACTCCACGACGGGTACTGCTACCAAGTACACAGGGTGGTTGTAATGTCTGGTGTTACTGTCGGTCGAGGAAATCTCTGACTATCCTACAGGTGTTCAGGATTGCGACTTTCTGAAGTTCCTTGTAGGTGTTCTCTGGGAGACCTATTGCTGCTAGGCTGCTATGTAGAGTCTTTGGTACCTTACTGGTGGTTCACACGATGATTGGGACAGTCGATATTTCTTGCATATGCCACATCTCCTTGATCTCATGTCTCAGGTTCGTGTACTTCCTAATTTTTTCTTTGTGGGTTTTCTAGACATTGCTAGTGTTCGGCACCGCTATGTCAATCAGGTAGGTAGCCTTTTCCATTTGTCCACAAGTGTTATGTCCGGTCTGTTGTGCGGGATGGTCTTATCTGTTATTATGGTGCGATCCCAGTACAGCTTGTGGGTTATTATTATTATTATTAGCCGTATGGTGCAAGGAAGCCTGAGGCTTATGCTTCACCAGCCAAAAATAAAATTCCCAAGTTACCCTGAGAGAAGTAGAAAGGAATCACCAAGAAAGAGAAGAATGATGATATCCAGCTCAGGACCCTGGGTGTACCAAGCCCATACTCATCAGATGTGAGCCCCTGGGGTTAAATTTTAATGAGGCTCGTGACAGAGATGAAAAATGCATGGGATGCATACAAATTATCAGATATTGCAGATATGAGCTAGTCTGTAATCAAGTCACAAAGGAGGTTAGGCAGGCAAAGTCAGATTATGAGAAATCTTTGGGAAAGGATGCAAAGAAAAACGGCAAAGAGTTCTTTACTTATGTAAACTCTAGAAGAAAAGGGATGAATTAGATTGATCCACAGCATAGATGGTTCAACTACTGATGATCCTGCTCAGGTAGCTGATAAACTGAATGAGTATTTTGCATCGACATTCATACATGAGGATTCAGGGAGGGAAATGCCAGAAGTGAATTAAACTCCGGCAGTGAGCTAGATGATTTTGTAATGAGAGCAAAGTGGAGGAGAAATTGTTGAAGTTAAACATAAGGAAGGCACCTGGGGTGGATGGGATCTATCTAGTTATATTAAAGGAGGCAGTAGAGAAAGTAAGAAACCCCTTAGCCATAATTATGAGGGCTTCCTTGGACTCAGGGAAGGTCCCCATGGACTGAAGGTGTGCAAATGTATCCCCAATTCACAAAGGGGGTTCAAAAGGTGACACAAGTAACTATAGACCTGTTAGTTTAACTTGTGTTCTGGGGAAAATAATGGAATCACTGGTTAAAGAAGCACTGCAGGATCATCTAGAGATGACTGCAGTTATAGTTCAGACACAGCATGGGTTTGTTAAAGGGAGGTCTTGTCTGACCAATTTGACTGGATGATGTGGTCACAAAGGAACTGGATGTAAAAAATAATTTTGATATATACAGTAGACACTCAGTTTTCTGGGATAGATGATAAAAACAAATCCTGGATAATCAATTTCCTGGTTAATCCAAAATACAGAAGTCCCTGACATACATAGGAATACGTTCCAGGGCTTCTTATTTCGTCGAGTTTTATGTAACTCGGGAATGACTAGTAATATATTGCTATTATATTATTATTGACAAATCTGAATTCAGCGTGATACTTGTTAATGTTTGACCATTTTCATACATTCTTATTAGTTTTATTTTCTGATCCAAATCGATCGCTTTCCTTTTCTTCGTAGATTTACTAGTATAACTGTCACTTATTCTCTTAGTCAGCACTATGATAATGGTGCCGACTAAGAGAAAAACTTCACAGGGTTAAGGCGAAAACTCACTATTATCACCCCGCACGAGCTCACTAAAGCACATTTCTGGAGGTCACTGCCATAAAACAATAACATAAATTTGCACTTTCTGGTGTCTTGGGCTTTTCTGTTTGTGCATCTAATTATAAACAGGTAGTAAATTTGATCTTATTGTCCAAAAATACCAATAGCTGGAATTCTGTGGGTTTTTACATTATTATGGTGAAATGTGTGTTCCCTTCACTGAAATCTTCACTCATATAAAAAAAAAAAAAAAAAAAAAACCATAAATAAGTTGTAAGAATCTTCTCTTCTTTCCAATTTTTTTGCTTGTTACTCCGATCTCACTTCAGCAATTTATGCCTGCCATGATCGATTGCTTATTATTATTTTTTTGGTTGTTTTAAATTTTACAATCCTACAAAAAAATAAAAAAATAAAATAAAAAAAAATTTGAGCAAAAAAAAATTTACGTAAATCTGTAGTTGTGTAAGTCAGGGACTTACTTGTATCGAAAAATGTTCAGCAACCTAAGTAAAAAATATGGCGATAGATAAAAAACTTACCAAGCATCGTATTAGACATCCAAGTGTCCAATACGATGCTTCCCTTTATTTTTTACAATGTTGCATATGGTTTGGTCACCAACATTATAATGGTTCATTAATGATTTAACGGATGCACCATTTTCAAACTTTTGAATAATTTCAAGTTTTTGTTGAACTGAAAGTGCAACTCTTTTGCATTTACCCATCATTTTCGCGATTTCGAAGAGAGAAAAAAAAATATTTAATACAAAAAAATTTGCAACGTCCCTGACATAAATAATGAAACAAAATTTGTCTTTTTGCGGTGTGACGGAACACAACAATCAACGAGACGCACTAAAACAAACTAAATATTTGGTCTTTTTTTTTTTTTTTTTGAGAGGTGGGTGTGAAGACAGCAGGGGCTGCAAGATAATAGGCACATTAATCTCCCAATGACGACTTGCGAAACATCTGTTTATACCTATCTTAGTTATTACTTGAATTTTAGGATTTTTGGTTTTTTTTTTTTAATTTGGAGTCTTCAAGTGTCCCATTTAATCTGATCCCAGTAAATCAAGAGTCTGCTGTACTTGGATTTCAGGAAAGCTTTTGATACTGTTGCACATGGACGACTTCTGTACAAATTGGAGTGGTATGGCATTATGGGCAAGTTGGTACAGTGGATAAAGGGATGGTTGAGTGAGAGACGACAGAGAGTGGTAATCAATGGACACTGCTCTTTGTGGACTAATGTTATTAGTGGAGTTCCCTAGGATTCAGTGCTGGGCCCATTGTTGTTTTGTGTATTCATCTTAATAACCAAGTTTGCAGATGATACAAAGGTTGGCAGGTTGTTAATGACAGTAAAGACAGTATGCTGTTGCAACAGGATCTAGATAAGTTGGGCAAGTGGGCTGAGAAGTGGCAACTGAAGTTTAACATTGACAAATGCAAGGTACTGCATATGGGTAACAATGTACCAACCGTATGGTACTCACTCAGGGAAGTGGAGAATGAAAAAGACCTGAGGGTAATTGTGTAGTCAGATATGAAGTTCACAGAGCAATGCAGAAGGGCTGCCGGAGCAGGTCATGGAGTCTTGTCAATGATATATAGGAATTTTGCTAGCAGGCACAAGGTGATTATCTCATTGTACAAGGCACTGGTCAGGCCACACCTTGAGTACTGTGTACAGGTCCGGAGGCCTCATTTTAGGAAGGATGTAGAGTTGCTAGAACGAATACAATGAAGAGCAACAAGATTGGTGAGTCGAACGAAGGGGTCCTCTTACCTGGAAAGGTTTAAATTCTTAAAATTGCAGCATCTGGAAACTAGGCACCTGCAAGGTGAGCTGATTGAGGTGTATGAGGCCTTGAACGGGTTGGGCAAGCTCAATGCTGATAGGATTCTTCTTCTTGCTCAGATTACGAACCTGAGTGGGCATAGATTCAAATTGAGGAAAGACAGTTGTAGAATAAATGTGTGGAAATTTTCCTTTAGTCAGCTGGTAGTTGATTGCTGGAACAGACTTCCATCACTTGTTGTGGAAGTTGATAGCTTAAATAAATTGAAGGCTAAGCTAGACAGGCATTTAGAATTTATGGATGGGTTTTGGCTGATGATACATAAGTTTGCTTTCTTGCATCATATGCCTCAACTAATGCTAATGTTTTATAACTATCAAGATATCACTGCTCATTTAATCTAATAAGATTGGTATTAATTAAAGCAAAGTGACACAAAGAAGGGAGGCTTATTCAGCTTGAGCCTTAAAAAAAAGTCACCTGCTTTCATCCAGGTATATCTGTGAATACTTTCTTAAAGTTACATAAGTTTTTAAAAGTTTAATGACAATTAATACGCTTTAGTTTAAAGAGAATTTTCTTATAACCAACCTACAACTATCCTTCCTTAATTTAAGTGAAAGCTCTCTGGTTTGTACTACCTTAAGAAGAAAACACATATCACCATTATTCAATTTACAGCCACCTTTCCGAATCCTCTGGCGCTGTATTTCCCAACCATGTTTTCAGATATGAATTACTTTTATATCTGGGGTGGAAACCAGAAACCACTTTTATATTTGAGGTACAGGATATGCACCATGAAAAATATTAAACTTCTTTACAAATATTATTATTTTTTAAATAGAATGATATATACTCATACTTAAGTAGTCACCCCAGGGGCTCACATCTGGTGAGTATGGGCTTGGCACACCCAGGGTCCTGAGCTGGATATCATCATTCTTCTCTTTCTTGGTAATTTCCTTCCCTTCTACTTCTGATTCTTATTCTCTCTCAGATTAATTCAGAAATTTTTTTTTTGGCTGGTGCACATAAGCCTCAGGCTTCCTTGCACCATATGGCTAATAATAGTAATAATAGAAATAGTACACATTGGATTGTCATAGGCAAAACTGTATTTTCCTGTTTCTATTAATGGGCCTGTTGCATGCTGCAAAAAAAGTTGTCTTATTATCAAATCCCATAGAACTTTCATAAATTATGCAGACAATGGTGGGAAACACCGCCCTATTGGGCTATTGGGTACACCAAAAACAGAAAAACTTAAAAATGAATAATTATGATATTCACTTTTGATCTTCATTACATTTTTTACTGGATTTAGTACACTACAGAATATATTTCTGATATTAAAAATATATATGTATATTTTTAATAATATTTATAATTATAATAAATTTCTGCTTTCATTTTTTTTTCAAAGTTATTTTTGTTTAGTCTATTTGGGAATATCATATTAGCTGCAATTTAATAATTTTTTTTTTAAATAACTTAAAAAACAAGACTAGAAAATAAAATAACTATCTATAAATTAAAAAAGTTTTCCTCCTAGTGATATTTATTCGAGCCAATGGGGGAAAGAGGGCGAGGTAATTACGTTGCTACAAATGCAATTAATTACTGACAACTGCCTCCATAACATTCACCAGCCTTGTGCACGTGACTTCTCTGTCTAACATCTGATGTTTCATTGTAACATTTTTTGAACATTAATGAATATTGTATATAGTATTTGTAAATAGTTTATTATTTTGTAAATATTTTAAATATTTGTATAGTTTGTAAATATTTCAGTGAAATATTTTAGTCCTGCTCTTTTTGGATGCAACAATATTCCTCATGCATTATGGAACCCAAAGCAAAGGTCTTTCTTAAGTGACCTATGTAAATGCAGGTAAATAATTACATAGTGATATTGACTGAAATCCAGTATAGTATACACTGGCAAGTATTTTGATGAAAGTGAGGAAGACTGCGATAACTGACAGGTGAAGGCACCTCACTTTTCTGATTGTTTTGTGTCGTCGAGGGGGGGGTCTTAGCTTAGGTACGGTGTTTATCCCTCCATCCTGCTGTTTTAAAATGAGTTTCCGATTTAAAAGCGGCGGCAAATGTGGGAAAAAACACCCTAGGCATATCAATAAGATGGGCAGGGAAAGCAGTGGCATCTGCTAATCACTGCTTTGTTCCTGTCCGTTTGTTGAAATATGGGAGTCACAACTTGTCAGTCACTGCTTTCCCACTGTTTTGCTTGACGCCATGCTGGAGGGTGTACACCGTTCTGGTGTTTTTACCGTGATATTTATTTGACCTTGAGAATGCCGCACACTACAAATGCACAGGTAAATAATTACATTGGTCATTTTCTGATTAGATATCGACCAGTGCGTTTCGACAGGTGTGTCTTTTACGTAGAAAAGATTTGACTTACTCCGTATACCTCTACATTTTACATAGAAAAGCGTGTGCAGGGGTGGGCGAGCAAAGCTCCCTACTTTTTATTAAAAAATAAATGAAGACAATCATAAGCACTCTTAAGGCAGTAATAAGTATAAAACTTTATTAATATTAATATTTTGCTGGTAAGCTTTAAAAGCTATTTGCCTTTAAAACAACTTCAATCCACCTTGGCATTGAATCTACTAAGCGTCATACTTCTTAAATGAATCTTGAATGATGACCTCAATCAATTCTTTTATTTTTAACAGGGAAAGGGAAACAATTACTTTCAGCTTTTACCACCTCAACTTTTCAATTGCATTAGTTCTGGTCTTTCAGCTATTTTATCTGGCATTGGCTGTGTGTAAGGTGCACAATCCTGCTAAAAATGCATGATTGTGCAGAATTCTGTGGCACTCTTTGCCACAGAATTCTCATAACCTGTCTTATCTTGCCTAACCTTCTTTGTGAGTTGATTGCAGAGTAGATTATATTTACTGTAAGCTTCTGTATAACTTGATAATTTATATGCAATCCACCACATTTCTTTGCCACAAGTCTCATCAGTACATCTGACATTGATTTATGTCTAAGCCTCGAACAAAATCTTTTAATTGGTATATATAACAAGATCATTGTCACTAAAAATATTTATTATCTAATATAGTGTCACAATAAGTAAATAAAATTATAAAGTGTTCCATTTCCAACAATTTCTTACCTTTTATCATGAAACACTGAATGGTATAATGTAATCTATGAATGCGCTCTTAGTTTTTTTTTTTTTTTTTTTCTTTAAATGCTTGATAGAGGTAAAAATACTTTGATCAATTTCGCATAAAGATGTGATCGTGAGATTAAAGCTAAAGTTTCTCCCAAACAGAAAGCTTCTTTATATATGACTAACTCTTTACTTCTAGGCTACATCTTTTCCATCATGGAGAGGTTTAGTATCATAAAATGAAGACACTAAACCTCTCCACATTATTCATGAGGCCCAATGAAGGCTTCATATAATGGAATAATTACTGCTTTGCTCCTACTATCAAAATTGCTGTACATCAGTGGTTCCCAACCTTTTGTCACTCGAGTCAAACTTTATGTTAAAAGATGAATATTAATGGCTTCCTGAAATAGTGATTGCCATTGAACTCAATGGAATTTTTCCTAATCTTGCAAAATAGTTGAAAAGGGTCGCAGCACATTGGATGGGAACTGCCACTGCTCTACACGATAGATAAAACATCATCTGTGCTATCCTGCCTGCATGTCTGAACTATTAAGGGTGTGCAGACTGCACAATTACTCCGTTAAGTCTTATAAGATTTTTTCTTTATCAACTAGCTTAAGAGTGTTGCTTCACAAGTAATAACATTTTTTTTTTTTTAAATGAAAACTCCAAACATGAGAGGTATTAGAACCTATAGTACTTAGTACCGTGTTTGGGTTGGAGGTTGAGAAGATGAAAGAAGATATTTGTTGACATTATACTTGAACTTCTGTAGACTGTAATTTTCAGGAAATACGTATGAAGGAAGGTTGTTCCAGAAAACAGCAGTTGAATGAATAAACGAGGAAGATGAAAAGTTGGTTCTGTGAGTTTGAAGTTGGACAGTAAATAGACATTGGCTGATGGCAGCACGTGTTCAGACTGTTTTGAAAGAGAAAGCGGGAATTATAGAAGCCAATTCAGAAGAACAGTGCCCATGGAAGTATCTGTAGAAAAGGCATGCAGCAGAAACAGTACATCTATGAGACAGTGAGTGGAGAGACTCAGAGAGGAGTCATTAATTAACCGAACTACCCTCTTCTGAATGGAATCTAGAAGCCTGAGGGACGTTTTGGGGGCACCGCCCCAGATGTGGGAACAGTATTCCATGGTAGGGCAGATTTGCAATTTGTACAGAGTGAACAGCTGTTTGGAAGAAGAGTAACGCCGAGAATGAAAAAGAAAACCAAATTTTTTAGATGCAGAGGAAGCAATATTTGTCATGTGCTTGTGCCAAGAGAGATTAGAAGTCAGGGTAATCCCCAAAAGAGATATATCATTTTGCCTAGAAATCTGAGTGTCACCAAAGATAAGCATAGGAGCAGAAAAATCCTTTTTGCGAGATATAAGACAAGACTCAGTTTTAGAAAAATTGAAATCAACAAAGTTGTCTTTGCTCCACTGGAGAATTACCTGGAGATCGGCATTTAAGAAATTGGTAGCGGATATTCAAGAAGTTGAAGCTGATTGAGCAGGGTAAGGTTTCACAAAATGGAAAGTGCATTGCAATGTGCCATCATCGGCAATGGAAGAAGGTCATTAATATACAAGAGGAAAAGAGTGGACAAAAGAACTGAACCTTGGGGGACACCAGCATTAGTAGGGGAGAAATTAGAAGACAGCGAGCCATCTACGATCATCCTTAGTGAGCGATCAGAGAGAAAACTGGATAACCAATTACAAAAAACAGTTGGAAAACCATAAAATGAAAGCTTGTTTAGAAGACCTTTATAATCAAACACAATCCAAAGCCTTTGAGATATCAAGAGCAACTGCTTGTGTTTCACAAAACCTTTCCGTTGAATTTGACCATAAATTAGTAATTTAAGACAGAATATCACCAGTGGATCGACACTGAATGGAATCCATACTGCTGATCATTGACCAGAAGGAAGGTTTCTAGGTAGTTTAAGAGTTGGCAGTTAATTGATTTCTCCATTACTTTAGAAAGTGTAGAAGTAATTGCAATAGGACGATATTTGGATGCAAGGGATTTGTCACCTTTTTTTTAGGAACTGGCTGGATAGGAGCAAATTTCCAAGCAGAAGGAAAAACACCTTTGGAATAAGAAAGTGAAAAAAGGCGGCAAAGAACAGGAGCAGGAGATGGTATTTCTCCACTTGAGAACAAGTGGAGAAATACCATCAGGACCAGAAGCTTTTTTAGCATCAAGATTTGCCAAAATCCTTCCCACATCCTTTTGACAGAAGACCACAGGAGGCAATTGAATGGAGCGTGTTGGGAATGGTGGGAGGTGTTTTACCAATTTTACCAAGATCATTAATACATGAGTTGGAAGAAAAATGGGATGCTAGCAGGCCAGCTTTATCCTTGGCTGTAGTAACAACAGAACCATGTGGTTTTGACAGAGGTGGGAGCACAGATGGGCAAAAGTTGCAGCCAATAGCTTTGGCAAGAGACCAGAATTCTCGGCTACCTTTAGGGCAAGAAGCAAGTTTTCTACTCTTAGTCTGTTCAAAATCTAGTTTGGACTGATTAATTACTGCTTTACAATTGTTGTAAGCTTTGGTGTAGGCAGAAAATGAAACTGAAGAATTGGAAACAAGCCAATTACGATATGCAACATTCTTCTCTTGAACAGCCTTAGAACATTTATTGGAAAACCAAGGTTTAGATAAAGGACAAGATTTTAAAGTGGAGTGTGGGATAAAGGATTCCATTCTTACAAGAATAATTTCACTGACATGATCTGAGCAAACGTTTACATCAGAAGTTTTGCAACAGTAGTCCAACCAAGGAAAAGAAGAAAACAAATCTCGCAGGTCATTCCATTTTGAATTCTTGTAATGCCAAACAACACGAGGTTGGGAATAGCCATGAGATAAAGGTTCCATTGGAGATGAGACAATCACCAAGTTTTGATCTGAGGTGCCTAATGGGCCACTCACTTCAACCGTATACTTAGAGGGGGTTGTTTGTGAGAAAGAGATCAAGCGTGTTGACTGTATGGTTAGGATTGTCCGGTATTTTTGTAGGAAATGAACAATCTGTGCAAGATCATTAGTAATTGCAAAAGTCTCAGCACCTCGACCAGCTGGATCGGTGTGACTAGAAAACGGAAGCCACTTGGAGTTGTGAACCTTAAAATCACCAATTAAAATTACCCCACTCTTAGGAAAGTTGGACTGGAGAAAGTCAAGTTGCAAAGAGAGGAAGTCAAAAGAGTTCCAATGATTAGTGGAGTTGGGAGAATGGTAGAGACAACAGATGAATTTGACACAATGAGGTAGAGAGATTTTGAGCCAGAGAAGATCGAAAATAGGAGATTCCAAATTACCAAGTCTCTGACCGGGATTATCGGAACGGACATATGCACAAGTACCACCTTTGAGGCGAAAGGAATCATACAGGAAATAATTTGGGCAACCGAGTGAGCAGTAGTTGAATCAACCGATAACTGAGATTCTGTAAGAAAAAGTACATGGGGTTTGGCAGACTGCAAGTTGAAATGGACGTTGTTGAGATTAGAAATGAGACCACGTATATTTGTGAAATGAACCAGGAAGTGTTTGGGAGGTTTAGTTTTTTTCGCAGATAAGCTTACTTTATTAGTTTGACTATTCATGGTGTATTCAATAGTAAGAAAAAGTGGGGGAACATGCTGTATGAAGTAATGACATTTTTGGATATGGCGTACACATGGTAAGAATATACCCAGATCCTTGACATAACGTGGCCTCGACAATGCTCCCCACATACACACTACTCGGACTCCCTCCAGTCACTATCTGGCAGAGTAGAGGTAGCAAGATTATACACTAGCTGATCTGGAAGCCTCCTAAAGAGTAACCAATAGGTTCAGTCCGGTGTACTAACTAGCAGCCGGCCTGCGAACACTGTTTCAGAGCTGTAACTCGAAATGTAAGGAAGATTGTATCTCGCCATGATGTTCATCATAACCTTAAAAGTCATCAGTCATACTGCATGATGGAAGAGGTGGGGAAGGGGAACCTGAACTTAGCTCTGGAGACTAAACATGGGGTCTACCACTTCAAGCCTCCAATAAGCAAAGTAGTGGTACTGCACTGGTTGATGAGAGACATCTACCACCTAGTAGATGACTCTCATAATACAGTTTCACTATTTCCCAAATGTAGAACTTTATATTTCACAATATTGTTCTATAACTGGAATTTTCAGTTTTCAGACTAATTGAATAATTTATCTAGGTCTTGCTGAAGCAGCATATGTGTCACATGACTAAACACACGTAGCAAAGAGGTAACATCACTTAAATCGGTCTCTCTGTTTTTTTTTTTAAATACAATCAGTTTATATTTGTTAGAGTACCTGAAACCAATGAATATTGTGAGTACATCATATACAGAAAGGAATAACAGGCCAGGAGGTGGGGGTTATGCTTGTAGTTAAGAAGCACATATCTAAGGCAGTGCACCCAGCTGACATGGGTGCCCAATGCAATGTTCAGTTAGTTTGGTGAGACATAAGTACCGGGAAAACAAAAATGAGAGTACGATTCTGTTATTATTATTATTAGCTACATGGTGCAAGGAAGCTTGAGGCTTATGCTGCACCAGCCAAAAAAAAAAAATTCCCAAGTTCGCCCTGAGAGAGAGAGAGAGAGAGAGAGAGAGAGAGAGAGAGAGAGAGAGAGAGAGAGAGAGAGAGAGAGCAAGACAGTCAGAAGTAGAAGGGAATCACCAAGAAAGAGAAGAATGATGATATCCAGCTCAGGACTCTGGTTGTGCTAAGCCCATACTCACGAGATGTGAGCCACTGGGGTTCTGTTTTAGACCATATGACTGTGATATGTACAACTAACAGCCAGACAGAGAAATAGTGTGCCAATAAAGCAGAATGTTTTGTAATGGGGGATTTTAACTTTACAGATTTTTAATGGAACTTGTGGGCTGCTCACTCACGCACTAGCAAGCCTTTTGATTGTTTTATAAAGCAGCATATTAGAAGGCAACAAGAGAAAGAGCAATACTCTTGATCTGGTTTTCAGCAGTGCTGCTTCATGCATTAAGAATCTACAGATAAAAGAACCACTAGGTGGTGGTGGTGCTCACAGTGTGCTCAAGTGGGATTTACTCAAAGAGGTAACTACCATTTTAATTTTTATAAAGTAGCCAACTAATGATGTTACCAATAACAAATTGGTAACATCATTACCAATTGATGAAGCTGAAGTATTTAGAGAATTAATCATGAAAGTTAGTAGGCTTTTCATGCCAACTAAGAACTACTGTTCAAGGTTTAGGCCTAAGTGGATGTCAGATGAACTGTTGAAGGTTTCTAGCCTGCAATCAAGTCGCAAAGGAGGTTAGGCAATCCAAGCCAGATTATGAGAAGTCTTTGGCTAAGAAAGTCAAGAAAAGCAGCAAAGACTTCTTTATTTATATACATTGTAGAGGAGGATGAGGTAAATCGCATTGGTCCACTTGATGTTGATGGTTTAACTCTTGATAAACCCACTCAGGATACTGACGGGCTGAATAATTATTATTTTGCATCTACATTCACGCATGAGGAATTCTTTAGGGAGGAAGGTTCCTGAAGTTTATCAATGTCCAACAGGAAGCTGAATGATTTTCTGAAAACTAATAGGAAAGTGGAAGAGACATCGGCACCTGGGGTGAGGTGGGGGAGATGAGATCAATCCAATCATATTAAGGGAACAGCAAAGGAGGTAAGCAAACCATTAGCCATAATTATAAGATCATCTTTGGTTTCAGGGGAGGTCCCCGTGGACTGGAGAGTGCAAATGTATCCCCAATTCACAAAGGGAGATCAAAGGGTGACAAGAATAATTACAGACCTAACTTCTTTTTCAGGGAAAATATAGGAATCACTGGTTAAAAAAACTAAAACAGGTGTGTAGTTATACTTCAGTCATAGCATGGGTTTGTTAAGGGGAGATCTAGTCAGACCAATTTGACTGGATACTATTATGCAGTAACAAAGAACTGGATGCAAAAAATAATATTGATACTATACTCTTAGATTTCAGGAAAGCTTTTAATACTGTTGTACATAAGAGACTGCTATACAAATTGGAGGAGTATGGCATTAAGAGAAAATTGCTGATAAAAAGTAAAGGGATGGTAGAGTGAGAAGAGACAGAGAGTGGTTATCAATGGACACTGCTCTTCAGGGACTAGTATTGTTAGTGGAGTTCCAGAGGATTCAGTGCTCTCCCATTGTTATTTTCTGTATTAATAAATGACATTGATGAGGGTATATCAAGTTCAATGCCTAAGTTTTCAGATGATATCAAGGATGGCAGTGTAGTTAACAAGAGTAACGAAGTAGGCTACTTCAACAAGATCTAGAAAAATTAGGCAGATGGGCTGAGAAATGGCAACTGAAGTTTAACATTGACAAATGCAAGTATCTGTATGGGTACCAGTAATACCAGAATAATGCATGAAATGTATGGTACTATTCCCAGTAGTGGAAAAGGACCTGGAAGTAATTCTGCAGTCTGATATGAAGTTCTCTAAGCAGTGCAGAGAGGTTGCCAGGACAAAATGCCATTGACAAATTCCCATGATTCATGGGAATTTGTTGATGACATATAGGAATTTTGCTAGCAGGGATAAGGAGGTGATTATCCAATTGTATAAGCCATTTCTCAGGACCTCATCTTCAGTACTGCATACAGGTCTGGAGGCCTCATTATAGGAAGGATGTAGAACTGCTGGAATGGATAAAGAGAAAGGCAATGAGATTGGTTAGGGAAACAAAGGGGTGCTCTTACCAAGAAAGGCTTCAGTCCTGCAAATTGCAGAATCTGGAGGAGACTAGCACCTGCAAAGTAATCTGACCTAGATGTTTAAGTCTTTGAATGGCTTGAGCAAACTCAATGGGATTCTTCCTCTTACTTAGGCTATGCACATGAGGAATAAATTCAAACTGGGGAAGGATGGTTGCAAAACAGATGTGCAGAAGTTTTCCTTCAGCCAATGGGTGATTGATGGCTGGAACAAGTTTCCATTCCTTATCGTGGAAGTGGGTAGTTTGAATAAATTCAAGGAAGAACTAGATAAACTGTTGGAGGGGATGAATGGGTGAAATGGGATTTATTTTTGACATTAAAAATGTCTTTACTGGTGTTATTTGTAAAAAAGGGTTATGTTACCTAGAAATCGTTATATAAAATCGTCACGAAACCCGATGCGCATGCATTGTACTTGACGTTAAAAACATCTTTTCTTGGGCACACGTGTTGTACTTGTTGCATGCAGTGATGCAACATGTACAACGTATGCACCCAAGAAAACTCAATTATATGCAACAAGTTGCAGTGACACAACAAGTATAATTGAGCAGTGCCACACTATGTTATATCGTTATATCAGTATAATGATTAATACATAAGTGACTGTGCCAAAATCTACAGCCCAATATTGTGAAAGAAAGAAAGGGAAGTTGGACAGAAATGTGAATCTAGATGAAATTGCACAACAGTGTTTCGCTGTGCCTGGAACTTCTGAAACTGCCCACAAGCTCAAAAGATGAAGGAATATCGTGAAAGAAAGAAAAGGAAATTGAACAGAAATGAAAATCCAGATGAAATTCAACAAGAGTGTTTTGTTATGCCTGGGACTTCTCAAACTGCACCCAAAAAAATTCGAGCCAAAATAATGAAGGAATATCGTGAATGGAAAAAAAGAAAATTATAAATTCACACTATTCCGAATCATAATGAAATTCAACACAGAGTTCTATTATGCCTGATACTCGTCAACCACAAAGTTCTACTATGCAGATACTTATCAGGAATCTAAAATTCCAGCAGAACGAATGAAGGAATATCGTGCATGAAAAAAAGCAAAATTAGAAATGGCAACTAATTGAGTTTCCTGATTACATCCCTATAGTGTCTACATGAGCTGACAGTGAGTTTGAAAAACTAGTGTACAAAAACCCATTTGGATTTAGTTGTAATGTTTGAGATTGTTTATGGTTTCAATTAGATTTGAAACCATTTCCAACAACTTCATATGAATTACTCCAAAATGAATTTCCTTTACAAGATGTGAGTACTTTCATGACGTGTAATACACGTCATACTTCATTAAAAGAGGGACGGATACCAACTATGGCCAAGCCAAATGGATTTATATATCCAACATATCCTACTCATTTGCCTCCAATGGATGTTGTAACTGAGCATTTGATATCACCACACTTACCCTTTATGCAAATTTGTCGTTTATGTTATGAATATGGACAATATGGGATCATTGGACAAGTAATAAATGTACCAGTTAACGTAAATACAATGGTTCATCAATTACCTAGAGAATTAGATGATGATTATGCCATTAATGTACATATAAAACTAAGACTCATACATAAATCATCAAGGATGTGTGCAGAAGAAAATAGTGAAAATATGGTTAAGGTATTTGATAACTTCACCTTTGTGTAAATTCTATAGCATAAAAGTGAGTGATGATTTCTTGGGGACAAATGATAATAGTGAACAGGAACATTCAGATGAAATTGTGGAACCTATAAACAATGATGATGAACTATTGTTAATTCAACAACAAACATTATTATGGTCTGAAGATAAATATTTATGTATAGCACCAGGTCAGAAATCATCCCCAACATGTTTCATATTTGATATACATGCAGAAGAACTTTCTTTTCCAGCTATATATTTGGGACATGCACGAAAATTTAAAAATGGATTGAAAAGTACTCCCTTTATGATGGCATCAAGCGAAATTCGTAGATCTGATCATCATGGAGTAACTCTCCAACATTTGCTATATACGACAATGAAAATTATGAGAATATGTAAAGCAGAAAATTTTCAAATTGCATTTAAATCAGTAGGAATAACAGCTAACATTACTCGTTTTATATTGGAATCGAAAGCATTTATAAACAAGTCATTAGAGTCTAACTTGGAATTTCTAAAATCAATTCCCAATTCAGCATATTACTGGAGTCAATGTAAACGAGATATGTTTGCCATGATTCGTAAATTAGGAAAACCTACAATGTTCTTGATGTTGAGTGCGTGTGAACCAACATGGCCCATATTACTATGTATGTTATACAAATTCAGATGTAAATGAGAAATTACAACTAACAAAGTTATGGATTTACCTTACATGGAAAGAGCTACATTAATAAACGAAGACCCCGTAACATGTCATATACTTTACTAAAATTGTTGAGAGTATACTCAAAATTTTAAAATCAAAAACCTATAGTCCTTTTGGGAAATATTATGTTGTGAATTTCTTTAAATGCATTGAATTTCAACATCGAGGAAGTCCACATGCACATATATTATTATGGATGAACAACGCACCCTGTGCACCATTAGAAGAAAAAGAAGGTGGGATGGAAGAAGCAATCCAAATGATAGATGCATTATGTTCTATAGAGAAAACTTCTGATTATTCAAATTTACAGCAACATAAACATACTTTTACCTGTTATAAAAATAATAATGCAAACCGGCGTGAATGTCGATTTGAAGCACCTTTATAGCCAATGTCGTAAACTCGTATATCGATACCTATGGCCACAGATGACAATCGAAGATCAGCTTATCACAAAAAATATCGTAAAATGCACAACTCATTAGAATTGGATAATCATGTTAATATCGAAGAATTCCTTAAATCAAATCAATGCCAATCGGAAGAAGACTATCTAAATATTTTAAGGGCTGGTATCAAACAACCACGTGTATTTCTTAAACGCAAGATAGAAAAGAAATTTATGAATAATTACAATCCTTGGATTTTAGGAGTGCTCAAGTCTAATTCGGATTTACAATTTATCATAGAAGAATATTCATGTGCAGCACACGTAGTTGAATATGTGAATAAACTAACAGAGGAATAAGCAACCTGCAATGGAAAATTATAGAACTAAAAGAAGAATATCCTGATATGGATATTCTTCTTTTATATCCTAACATGAGCATTAAGTGTAATTCTGTGGTGATGAGTTCACAAGATGCAGCATGGTATTTATTATGATACCCAATGTCCGTGTTTTCAAGGGCGATTGAATACATGCCAACGGTATGGCCACATGAGCATCAGAAATTATGTAAATCAAAAGCTGAATTGATTGAACAAGTTAATAGTGAGTCTTTGGATATTTGGAAAGATAGTATTTTTGATAAATATGAAAAACAGGGTGAAACATTAAAAGATATAACCCTTGCACAATTTACTGCTCATTATCAAAAAGGAAATGGGGGATGGGTGAAAAGACAATTTCCTAAAATAATTTGGTATCGGAATTATAATACATGTCTTCATGAAGATATACACGAAATGGTAACTTTACATATACCATTTATGAATGAGGAGAATGAAATTTTGAATGAAAATAAATATTTTGAACTTCATGAAACCAACAAAGCGATAATTACCTTGAGAAGAAAAGAGTTCAAATCTGATATTGATAAGATACTAGCAATTTGTAGGCAACTTTGTATCGAACTTGATGAGAATGATGAAAATGGACTGGCGGTAGAAAAAAATGAGGAATTTCTTAGATCAAAAGAAATCGATGATGATTTATTTACCGACAAGAAAACTATTGATGAGGAGATGAGAATGGCGATGATAGATAAAATATCATCTGTCATTAGGAAGCGAGAGAATGTCTTACCATCTGAAGAATACTGTTGTTTGATGAGTAGTAATAAAGAACAATGCGCATTATTACTTGAAGTTATCTATCGTCAAATTGATAATCAGATACATGAATCGATACAAGTATTTCTCACTGGACCTGCTGGCTGTGGAAAGACATTTACTCTTAAATTATTGATGGAAACGTATAATTGCTTTTGTAATGTATCTCATATTCACAACACATATGTTACTTGTGCCTCCATGGGCAACGCTGCTGTGGTAATCGATGGTACAACAGTGCATTCTGCTTTCCATATATGTCTATCAAATAATCTTCAACAATATAGAACTGCATTTCAACATGTACGTACTATTATAATTGATGATGTTAGTATGATTAGTGCAGAACTATTATCGATTATAGATATGTATTTAAAACAGATAACTGGTGTTCATGAAATACCATTTGGAGGTATGAATATATAGTTCATTGGAGATTTTCGGCAATTGTCTCCAGTGCATGCTACACCTATATATAAACACCTGAAGAACTCAATGATTGCTCCAGAATTATGGCATTCACTACAAGTTGTTCGACAGTCCAATAGTACATTCTCTAAAATTCTTACAAAAATAGGCAACGCAGAAGTGTTATTACCAGGCGAACTTAAAATTATAGAATCGAGATTTGTTACCAAAGAAGGTGCTACTAATTTATGTCTGCAAGGGATTTGACTATTTTAAAGAAACAGTGATGTAAATGCCTATTTGCAGTTGAAATATGCTTTAGTTTCATATGCTTTAGTTGCAGATGAAAAGAAGTGGTTACACAAGATTTATACCTAGGATATCATTCTGAAGAACAATTAGCAACTATGTGAAATAAAATGTTAGTAACTGAAACTGCAGGACTCCCACACATTCTACCATTATTGAAAGGAAAACCGTACATGATTACTACATATATAGATGTGGTCGATGGATTGGTAAATGGTGGAATCGGTACTTTAGTATATTTCGAATTTGAGGATGATGAAACAGTTAAACGAGTATGGATGAAATTTCCTAAGTCAAAAATAGGATATAACCTTCAATTTCGTTATAAATAATATGCAAAAGATAAACATTTACCTATTATAAAACGTTCAACTACGATTTCATTCAAGAACAATAGGAAATTAATATGTAGACATACACAATTTCCTTTAGTATCTGCTTGTGCTTCGACTATACATAAATCTCAAGAAGGGACCTTTGACAAATGTATATAATTATGAGAAAGATCATCAACAGCAACTTGTATACGTGGCGTTATCTCGAGTGACCTCAGGTTTATATATTACAAAACCCCACGACAATTTCACATTTCACCACGGCAAAGCTACTAGTAATATAGAACTTCGTGCTGAACTAGATTGCTTGAAACAATAAGCTACTGTTTCTACAGGATGAACTACAAGATTTCATCTAAAGTGGTATAACTATATCGTCAATGAACGTACAAAGTTTACAGACCCATGTTAGAGATATCGAAACGTACACAATCTTACAGCAATCCAAAATATTGATATTAGAAGTGAAATGTGGTTGGATAATGAACATATATTACTTAAACCATTCCACGTGACTTAATTTAAAAGGTCGGATGTTCATAGTGGTGGTGTTGCGATATATCAATGTGAAGGTTCAACTATCATCACTCCACCATATATCTTTGCACAACATAATAGCAGTATCAGATGAAATTGGAGACATTTGTGGATCTTTATGCAACTTCAATAGTGAATCTATTTTCATCGTTGCCATATACATCACTCCAGGGATGTCATTAGATATAATTCAAAAATTCATAAACAAGAAATTGATGCCATATTCCATTGAAGGTGCAAAATTATTGGAGGAGCCACTGGATCGTACACCTATAGTTCTCGATGGTGATTTCAATCTAGAATTAAATTCTGAGGCTAGAAAGAAGTTTTGTAAATTTATGAACGATTTCTTCAATTTTAATACTAAGTCAAATATTTTGGAAATACTACACATAATGGAACAATCGATGGAGTATTCACTCGGGAATTAAAATCATTTGAGTATCAAAATTATATATCTTATTTCAGTTACCACAGACCAATCATTTTAGTGTTATTATAATATAATTTATATGAATTATTTCATTGTACACTAGTACAATAAAAAATTCCATTCATTGCATTTCATTGTACTGAAATTATTTTTTCAATAAAAATAATGCAGCAATACTTTTTTTTATTTATTTTACTGTACCAGTTTCATAATGAATTCCTATAGTAAAGACGTTTTTCACGGCTGCTGCTGTGACATTATCAGTCTCAGAGTAGAGCGGCAGCAACTCATTATGTACCTGGTACATAATTTCGGTCTTTTTTATTTTATTTAATTATTTTTTCTTATTTGACTGATGTTGTATAAGCTTGCTTACTTGCATCACTTTCACTAAGGCACAATAAGTAGGGCACAATATTGACCAGGATGACATTTACATCTCTGGATTTGTGTGTGGCAATGCTTTTATTGTTGCTCACGGAAACCATACTACACACTGATGTTCATCACATTTTTGCAAAAAAAAAAAAAAAAATATTCCTTTTTTAAATGGGTTAAAAGGAGGAGGAGGATCAATTATTTAGGCTGACTGGTTATGTAAAAGCCAACCTCAACACATAAGGCCCTGACACAAAGAGGGACACGGTTAGTAGAGGAAACTTGCTCATCTATTAACTAATTCTTTCCTTATGTTAGGGGGTGTCTATCTTGAGGCTCAGCTTTGATGCTCCTAGACAGACCAGGTAACTGTTTTTTTTTTTTTCTTCTCTCTTCTTTTTTTTTTGTTAGAAGGCTTCTGCACACAATCTTTCGCTTCATATTTTACCATTTTTTTGGACCTCTATTTTTTTTTTATCCTTTTCTAAGATATCACACATTCTTCAAATAGGTGTCAGGAGTTGGCAAAATAACTACTCATAATAATCGCAATAAATGCAGAAACCCATATACATTTGCTGGAGTGTTGAATTATTTCTTTCTAGCAATGCTATGTTATACAAAGGTTTTATGTAATAAGCAGGTTTATGGTGCAGCTAACGGCTCTACAATGTTTTATTGTTGTTAATTTAGCCACAGAATAGAGGAAATCTAGGATTTTTAATGGGTCAGTTCCACCTCCAATCTGAGTACATGCTATGTTGACGATATGTTTGCCATCATATAGATGGGAGGGGAGGACGAAGTTTTCAATTTTCTCACTGGGTTTTCCTCTTTCATTTGGTTTAACTTGGAAGTGGAAGTAGAGACTATCTCCCTTTCCTCGATGTGTTGGTTTGTAGGAATGGCCCTAGAGTGAAGACGAAAAGTATATAGGAAACCCATGTTTACAATACACACATTACAGTATAGCACAAGCCAACAACACTCCAAATAAGGTTCGGTCCCACTGCAGAAAGGAAGTTAGACACGTCAGAGCAGACCTCTAAATATATGGATCTCTCTAGAAGATTTTGAGCAAGTATATTTGGGAAGGGAAACAAAAGCAGAGAGAGATGTTCACACCAGTTGCCACTGCATATATATATACTTTACTGTTATGGGTCTGTCAGACATGCTATGTGCAGCTGGCAGGGTGGAGGTTGCATGCAATTGTATCAAGGGTAACAGACCTTGTACCTATTGAGGGTACCAGTGGAAATGTATACAAGATCAAATGTCTGGATTGTGGAGTGTTACATAGTGGAGTCAGCATGTACACTTAAAGACCACATGGGAGAGCATATAAAAACAACAGAGTGGTTGGTTATGGGAAATCTGCTGTGGCTGAGCAGTAGTAGTAGTACTAGTAATGTCAAATGATGCAAGAAAGCAAGTTTATATACCTCAGCAAAAAAACAAAACCCCAGTTCATCCATCTGTACCCTCCAAGAATTTGTCTAGTTCTCCCATGAATATATTCAACCCAGCCACTTCCAGAACAACAGATGGAAGCCTGTTCCCACGATCAACAACCCGATAGCTGAAGGCAAATTTCCACACATCTATCCTGCAACCACCCTTCCTCAACTTGAATTTATGCACCCTCATATGCGTAGTCACAGCAAGTGGAAGAATACCATTAACATTCAGCTTACTCATTCTTTCAACTCATTCAATCAAGGCTTTAAACATTTCAATAAAATCTCCCCACAGGTGCATAATCTCCAGAAGCTGCAAATGGCAGAACTGAAGCCTTTCTAGGAAAGAGCCCAGTCTGTTCCCTTCACTAATCTGGTTGTCCTTCTTTGCACCTGTTCCAGCAGATCTACATCCTAAAGTGAGGCCTCTAGATTTGTATACAGAGTCTGGAGGCCTCACTGTCTCAATAGTTCATCTAACATTCAGTTAGGTCTAAGCCTTGAACAGTATTTCTTTGTTTTTATGAAAATCATAGTATCTTCTTTGATTACTTCCTTGAATACTTCCCATTTAGAATTTGGAATTTGCTGTTGGCAATATAATCAGTTAGTTCCATGCACACAATTTAATAACTGTCTCAGACCTCTTTGGCCACCCTTACAAAAGCAAAAGCCTTCCCCTTTACCCTTGACACTAATTATGTTTTTAATTAACTTTCACATTAGTACACTGTGATCGTTGCCACCCAGTGAACCTTTTGCCTAGAGATTCTTAATGCATGAAGAATCTTTGCTGATAACCAGATTAACAGTGTTGTTTCCTCTTGCTGCCTCTCTAACATGCTGCTGCAGAAAACAGTCATCCAAGAAATCCACAAGTCTTGCTAGTATATGAGTGACCAACCCACAAATTCTAGTCAACATCTGGCAAGTTAAATCCTCCATTATGAGACATTCTAATTTTCTGGCCCAATCAATTTCCCTGTATAGTTGTTTAGTATACTCATCATAGTCATTAGGCCTATAACATCTTTTACTCTCAATTTTGTTTTTCCAGTGCTTATATCTCACCAAACTGACTCAACGTTGAACTCATCACCCATGTCAACTGTATGCACTGCCTTAGATTTAATATTCTTCTTAACTAAGAGTATAACCCTCCACCTCTCCTGTCTGTCCTTCCTGTATACATTGTACTCCCCATATTCAAGTTCAGCATTACTAATGTCTGAGTGACACCACATTTCCACTATTCCTACAATGACTGCATTCAACAACTTAATCAGTATTTCAAATGCATCAAATTTATTTACAATGCATGCAAGCATACATGTACGTGTTCTTACTCATAGTTACCCTGACACAGCCCATGTTTTCATTTGTTCCATGATGACCCACAGCAGGGCCTGAAATCTCAGACATCTTGCTTTCCAGCTTGCTGCATATACCAATAGTAGCAGTGCAAGAATCACTTACACACCTGCCTGCAGCTTTTGTTAAACTATTAGTCTGTGTATCCTCCAAGCTAGCAATTTTCCACCCCCACCTATCACTGTCTCAATAGCATCAGCAAATATTCTTGTATCCCTTCTATTCAAGTGTATCCCATCCCTGTAAAAACAATCTCTCCTGTTAACAAGCACAGACCATACTGAGAAAAATTCTACCCCACGAGCCTTGCACAATCTCTCCAGTCAGTGCTGAATTGATTGACAAGGCTCTCAACATATACTCCCTTCTATCGTATCTGTGCAGAATTGCAGACACTTTTGAATTCAATCCTAACTCATGACTTTTTTCCAACGTTGCCCTGTAATTGTTAAGTAAGCCCTCAGATCTCTTAATAGCATTAGTGACATGTATAACAATATCACATTTTGTGACCTTAAAAGATGATATCTGCTCTACAAGCCTACTTTTGCCAGTGGCAGACACCTTGTTCCTATTTCACCTATCCTTCTTGCACAAACAGTCTTTGATAATAACTAGCTCCTGTAGGACCAGAGCATTCTGCCTTGAATATTGCTGCTGTGTTGTCTGATGCACAACAGTGAGCTCTGGCATTGAGTTTAGCATTAGCATTAGTAGAGGCATATGATGCAAGAAAGCAAGCTTATTCAGCATCAGCCAAAAAAAAAAAAACCCTCTCCCATTTCACCCCTCCGTTCGTTCGAAATACCTGTCCAGTTGAGCTTTAAATTTGTTTAGGCTATCAACTTCAACAACAAGTGATGGAAGTCGGTTCCACCAACCAACCACCCGCTGGCCAAAGGCAAATTTCCGCACATCTATCCGACATCCGTCCTTCCTCAATTTGAATTTATGCCCTCTGAGGTGATTATTCTGAGAAAGATGAAGAATCCCATTGGCATTGAGCATGCTCAAACCATTCAAAGCCTTATACACCTCTATCAGATCAGGCTGCATAATTGCTGCATAATTTCTTCACACACTCTACACCTAGCACACACACACACACAAAGACATCCTCCTTGGCTATCATGTCCTGTTCCAGAAAGATCTGCAAACATTTCAAAAGTTGCACACTTTTTTAGGCTGTGATGCATTGGGGAATCATCCCCTTCAGTATGGGGGCACAATTTCCATTTAAATACAATTTAATTGATTAACTGATTAAGAATGAAAATTAATAACCTTAATAAATTTAATTGACAATACTACACTAAGCTAATAGTCCTAAATGCAGTAATATGTATTATCCTATACTGTAATGATCACAATGGTAATTCAGTTATATTCTTGATAAAAAGTAAAAATTCCTTAGCTAAACAAAAAAAAAAAAAGATATATGCCTAATTTCTGGAAGATCATTAAATTTCTTCAGATGTAGCAATTATTTTTGATCACTCACATAGGTATAGGCACTAAAAATGGTTTGAGAGCTTACCAATTTCTTTTCTTCAGAACATTAACAACATTAATAGAGATAGGGGAGTCATTATTAATTTCTCTTCAATTGTAATCCTTGGTCTAAATGAATGGTTCTGCCTGTCATGCTACAGGGTCATTTGCAGTCTCTGGGCATGTGTAAGGATAATTCTCATGCTTCTCCAGTAACACATACTGAGAGCTGTGATCCCACTGGTGTTAAGGATTTACCATGGCTGTATTCCACTGTTGACGAAGGTGGTCACCTTTGAAAGCTTTGGTGTTGTTTTTTACCACTTTTAATAATCAATTACCAATTTTAACATTGAATTCAAAAATTTCAGCTAAATAAGAAAGAAAAAAAAAAAAAAAAAAAAGGTTCCAGACGACAAACAGCCTGAACCGCAAAATAGGCAACACAGACTCCAATGCTGATTAAGTGAAACACATTAGTGTTTTCGTATATTTTAAATTTTATCTCTTTATTATTTTTATTGCCTTTAACTCCTTAGTTTAATAAGTATATTCTATTTTTATATTAAATATACAGTTTTACCCTGTGTTTAATTTAATTTAATTTAATTTTATTAAAGTCTTTATTATATATAAAGGTTGGTGCATTTATTACAGCTATTATGGGTATCACACACATATACCATATTTTCAATTTTTCATAATTTTAATTTTATTTACAATCAATTGTATATACTGTTGGGACTACTCTATTCATATCTGATGCTGCAAAATTTATTGCATTATTTTTGTATTTGGTCGATTTCAAATTTCTTTGTTCAGAAAATGTGTGGGGTGTATCTAAATACTATGTTCTTGATAAGTCATCACAACTGTAGTACAATAATAAGCGATAAGGACTTATTTAATTTTTGAAATTAATGTATTCTCAATACAACTTGGTGGTCTTTCATTTTAATATACTTATTAAAATATACTCTTCCCCCATCCTCTTTGCTTTCTTTCTTCCTTTCTTTTCTTTATCCCCCCAAATTACTTATATAAAGACAAATTGTACACCTCCATACCATCTTATTTGCTATACTTTTGTTATATACAAATGTGTGTATATATATGGAGGTACATTTGAAAAGTTTCTAGCCTGAGTATGAATGCTTTATTTGAGGAGTCTACTAACATGTTACTTTTCAACACAATCCCCTTGGAGTCCTATACTTCAATTCTAGCTTCAAAGAAAGTTCTCTCTTGGGCTTCCAGGAATGCATCCACTGCAGCAATGACACCACTGTTAGTGAGAAAATGGATGCTAGCCAGGTATTTTTACAAATTAGGAAATGGGTGAACGTCTGATGGTGCTAAATCTTGTGAATATGGAAGACAGCTCAAGATTTCAAAGCCATTCCCTTGCAGTTCAGCACTACAGCAGTAACAGACTAATAAGCAGGAACGTTGTCCTGGTAGAATGAGACTCCTCTGCTGAATTTTCCTTGGTGTTTGTCTTTGATGTTTTCCTGCAAATGCCTCACAAGGTCTGCATAATACGCCACTGTAATTGTCTGGTCTTTCTGAAGGTAATCTACTAGCAACACTCCATCAACATCTCTAAAAACTGATGCCATCACCTCGCTAGCAGAAGGAATCAATTTGTTTTTCACTGGAGAGGGAGAAGAGCTGTGTTTTCATTGTTAGGCCTGCTCCTTTATCTCTGGCTGAAAGTGATGGACTGATGTCTCCTCCATGACCACAAATCTGGCAAGGAAATTTGCTGGATCTGCTTAAAACTGATGCAAATGTTCACTTGATTTCAGTGCATTTTTGATCCGCTGTCAATGACTATGGGATCCATCGTGTTGACACTTTTATCACAGTTCTAAGTGATAAGTTAAGTGATAAAGGTTGACACCTTTTGTTATTATGTGGTACACACATTCAGATGATATGCCCAACATGCTGGCTGAACTCTCAATTGTTGGTCACTCATAACCAGAACACGCACAGTCAACAATTGCTGGAGTAATGAATGTTGCAGGTCTTCCACAGCTTGGGGCATCTTCCAGGCTCTTCCTATTTCATTTAAATTTTGCTGTCCACTTTTTATCCATGGAATAGGAAGTGGTTTCTACCCAAATGTTGTAACCACAACCTCATGAATTGCCTTTGGCATTAGTCCCTTTTTTACCAAATATTGGATGACTGCTATTGTCCTTTCTTCCTTCCTCATTTACACAACTTTGTTGACTTCAAGACCCATATTTAAAAAAAAGATGTTGAAACTGCATGAAACTTGGTGGGTTACTATTTCAAGTGTATATTATTAAATATAGAAATTTTTAATATACCACTACCCTTTCATTTCACACCTAGGCCATGAACTTTTCAACCCCACCACCATTTATATATAGAGGAAGTTTCAATTGATAGGCACTGGGGGGGGTTCCTTATTTTAGGTTTAGGCTGTTTGTCATCTGGCCTGTTTTAGTCATATTTTGATTGAAATTTTTGAATTTGATGTTAAAATTAGACTAAGTTTAGACCCACATAATTTAAACATTAAAATTTTTACCTAATAAACAGCTTTCTTCTCAATTGGAAAGTTGTTTCCCATACTCAGTTGGTCTGAAAACATAATCAGTGTACTTCTTAAATAAAAGGAAACCAATTTTATTTAAAGGAGAGAAAAAATAAATAATAACAGCAGTTTTAGTATGAGGAGACTTAACATGTTTGTGTTGCTTAATTGGAGTTAAATGGTGGCTATAATGGCTATAATGCACCTGTTTATATTGCATCTCCTAGCACTAAAACTGCTGTTATTATATTTTACCTTTAGCTGCAAGACAGCTAAATTGTAGAGTGAACATCGCATAAAATTGTTTTTTTCTTTTTTTCAAATAAAATCAGTTTACATTTTTTAGAAGTACAACAAAGAATCTCAGGGAATTTTTTTTTTTCCTGGCTGGTGCAGCATAAGCCTCAGGCGTCCTTGCACCATATGGCTAATAATAATAATAATATATATTTTTTAATGACAACAAAACACCATGCTAATATAATTTACTATTCATTGAATGCAATAATTATTATAGATAATATAATGTTAATTCAAAAAAAAAGAAATGCATCTATATTCAAAACTTACTTCATCCATAACGGAGCAGTAATACTCTTTGGAGCGGGCAACTGCAGCTAAATTGTTAGCTTCTGCTGTTGCCTAAAATTATTTGTTAAAGAATTTCTCAGACAAACAACTAAAATCATTAAAAAATATAATAAAATAAAACAAAATAAAAAACACTTCAATTTCAACAGTAACTCATAAGGGTTTTTAGAGAGTGAGTTCTTACTTTATGGACTCAAACTAGCAAGACATTTGTGGATTTATTGGATGACTGTTTTCTGGAGGCAACCAGAATGAGTAATACTCTTGATCTGATTATCAGCAGTGATTATTCATGCAATATTCTTTGCCTTTAGCCAGCGGGTGGTTGGTTGGTGGAACAGACTTCCATCCCTTGGAAGTCTGTTCCAACTTGTCATGGAAGTTGATAGCCTAAATAAGTTTAAGGCTCAGCTGGACAGGTATTTCGAACGAACAGAGGGGTGAAGTGGAAGTGGTATTTTTTTTGGCTGATGCTGCATAAGCTTGCTTTCTTGCATCAAATGCCTCTACTAATGCTAATGCTAATAATAATTTGCAGATAAAGGAACCACTAGATGGCAGTGATCACAGTGTGTTGAAGTGGGATTTACTCAAAGAGGTAACTATCATCAGGGGTAAAGGGAAGGGTTTTTGCTTTCGTAAAGATGACTACAATGGTTTGAGACAGTATTTAAATTAGCATTAGTAGAGAAGCATATGATAAAAGAAAGAAAGCTTATATAGCATTGGCCAAAAAAAAAAAAAAAGAAAAGAAACCTTCCCATTTCACCCATCCATTCGCTCCAAAAGTTTGTCTAGTTCTAGCCTTGAATTTATTTAAGCTATCAAACTTCCACAACAACAGATGGCAGTCTGCTCCAGTAATCATCTGCCTGCTGGCTAAAGGCAAATATCCGCACATCTATTCTACAACTGTCTTTCCTCAATTTGAATTTATGTCCCTTTCAGGTTCATAATCCGAGCAAGAAGAATTCCACCAGCACTGAGCCTGATCAAGCCATTCGAGGCCTTATACAACTCAATCAGATCACGTTGCAGGTGCCTAGTCTCCAGACGCTGCAATTTGCAGAACATAATATTTAACTCTAACCTTTCCAGGTAAGAGGACCCCTACGTTTGACTCACCAATCTTGTTGCTATTCTCTGTACTCATTCTAGCAACTCTACATCCTTCCTAAAATGAGACCTCTAGACTTGTACGCAGTACTTATGGTGAGGACTGACGACTGCCTGATAATCACCTCCTTATCCCTACTAGCAAAATTCCTGTATATCATTGACAATACCCCATGACCTGCTCTGGCAACCTGTCTGCATAGCTCAGAAAACTCATATCTGACAGCACAATTAACCCCGAAGTCTTTTTCACTGTCCACTACCCTAAGTGCAGTACCACACAGTTGGTATATTACTCTGGGGTTACTGCTACAGATATATGCAGTACTTTACATTTGTCAATGTTAAACTTCATTTGTCTCTTCTTAGACCATCTGCCCAACTTTTCTAGATCCTATTCCAGTAACATACTGTCATTAGAGTGACTTTTACATCATCTGCAAACTTTTACATCATCTGCAGACTTGGACATTAAGTCTCATGTACCTTCAATATCACTGATAAATATACAAAATTTATCAATTTTGTATATCAATACAATTGATAAATATTGTCAGGGAAATGGGGAACATATTGTGCAAAACGATTAAGGGGAACAGGACCAGAATATGTCTGCCAGAGGCTAAGGTTGATGATGTTGTACAGCAGCAGATATCATCTTTTAAGGGCACAAAGGGTGATAACGTTGTACAGCAGATATCATCTTTTAAGGGCACAAAGGGTGATATTGTTGTACATATTGGCACTAATGATATTAAGAGTAGGAGACCGGCGGATTTACTTAACAAGTACAAGTCAATGCTGAAAAAAAAAAGCCGTGAGTTAGGTTTGAATTTGAAAGTGTCTGCAATTCTGTCCAGACACGATAGGAGGGAGTATATGATGAGAGACTTGTCAATCAATTCGGCCCTGGAGAGATTCTGCAAGGCTCAGAATTTTTTTCTGCCTGGTCTGTGCTTGTTAACAGAAAAGATTGCTTCTACAGGGATGGGATACACTTAAATAGAAAGGGTGCAAAAATATTTGCTGATTCTATCGAGGCAGATGTAGGTGGATTGGAAATCTACTAGCTTGGGTGGATACACGGATTAATAGATTAAACAGTAGCCACTGGCAAAGGTGAAAGTGATTCTTGCACTGCTTTTATTGAAATGCAATTGAGCAGCAGCGGGGAAAGCAAGGCAATAGGGATTTCCAGGACTGCTGGGAGTCATAGTGAAACTAATAAATACATGGGCTGTGTTAGGGTAACTAAAAGCAGAAACAGGTGCATGTATACTTGCATGAACACCAATGCTAGGAGTATAATTAATAAATTTGATGAGCTTGAAGTGCTAGTCAAGACATAAAAGGTAGATATCATTGAGATATCAGAGATGTGGTGTCACACAGACAAAAGCAGTGCAGAATTGAAATTTGGGGAATACAATATGTACAGGGAGGAGGGGTTATGCTGTTAGTTAAGAAACACATAAAATCTAAGGAAGTTGCATCAAATTAATGTTGGTGGACAATGCAATGTTGAGTCTGTTTGGAGTGACATAAGCACTGTTAAATGAAAAATGAGAGCAGGTGTGTGTTATAATCCTAATTAATCTGAGGAGTATAATAAACAACTGTACAGAGAAAGAAAAATAGGTCACTCACAAACTAGCAAGACTTTTGTGGATTTATTGGATGACTGTTTTCTAGAGTAACATTTTCAAGAGGCAACCAGAATGAGTAATAAATACTGTTGATCTGATTATCAGCAGTGATTATTCATGCAATAATAATTTGCAGATAAAGGAACCACTAGATGGCAGTGATCACAGTGTGCTGAAGTGGGATTTACTCAAAGAGGTAACTATCATCAAGGGTAAAGGGAAGGATTTTTACTTTCAAAAAGGTGACTACAGTGGTTTGGGACAGTATTTAAATTCTATACGGTGGGACCAACTGATGATGTTACCAACAGCAAATTCAAAATAGGAAGCATTCAAAGAATTAATCTTGGAAGCTACAAGGCTTTTCATACCAACTAAGAAATATTGTTCAAGATTTAGGCTTGAATAGATGTCAGTTGAACTGTTTGTTTGTTTGTTTGTTATTTGGTTTTTAGGAGCATTAGCAACTAAGGCCATATTGCTCCGGGATATGCGGTGGTCATTCCTTGACCTTTCCGCATCCTCCGTATTTGGTGGTGACGGGCTCGAACCCCGGTCTAATCAAGAAGCGTGTGCTACGCACTGCTGCTCCTTCCCACCTGGCTACGGAGGCGCCTGTCAGTTGAACTAATTAAACATGTGGCAGAGAAGAAAAATGCATGGGATACATATAAATTAACAGGTGACACAGAAACCTATGATAGATATAAGCTGGTCTGTAACCAAGTCACAAAGGAGGTTAGTAGGCAAAGGCAGATTATGAGAAATCTTTGGCAAAGGATGCAAAGAAAAACAGAAAAGAGTTCTTTACTTATGTAAACTCTAGGAAGAAGGGGATGAATCATATTGGTCCACTTGATATCGATGTTTCACCTGTTGATGATCCTGCTCACAGTTGGCTAACGAACTAAATCAATATTTTGCATCTACATTCACAACATGAGGAGTTATTCAGGGAGGGGAATGCCACAGTTGTATTAAACTCTGGCAGTAATCTAGATAATCTTGTAATAACTGAAAGTAAAGTTGAGAAGATAAACATAAGAAAAGCACATGGGGTGGATGGAATCTATCCAGTTATATTAAAGGAGGCAGCAAAGGAAGTAAGCAAACCCTTAGCCATAATTATGAAAGCTTCCTTGGACTCAGGGGAGGTACCCATACACTGGAGATGTGCAAATGTGACCCCAATCCACAAAGGAGGATCAAAGGGAGACACAGCTAATTACAGACCTATTAGTTTAACTTCTGTTCCAGAAAAATTAATGGTGGCACTGGTTAAAGTAGGATTGCAGGATCATCTGGACAAGACTTCAGTTATAGCTTGGACACAGCATAGGTTTGTTAAGGGTAAAGTCTTGTTTGGGCAATTTGATTGGATGCCATGATGTGGTCACAAATGAACTGGATGCAAAGAATAAATTTGATATCCTATATCTGGATCTTAGAAAGGCTTTTGATACTGTTGCCCATGGAAGACTGCTGCACAAATTGGTGCAGTGTGGCATTGGAAGCAAATTGCTGCTATGGATAAAGGGATGGTTGAGTGGGAGAAGACAGAGAGTGGTAATCAATGGACACTGCTCTTGGTGGACTAATTTATTGGTGGAGTCCCCTAGGGTTCAGTGTTGGGTCCATTTTTGTTTTCTGTATTCATTAGTGATATTGATGATGGTATATCAGGGTTAATGTCCAAGTTTTCAGACGATAGGCAGGGTTGTTAATGTCACTAATGGCAGTAAGCTGCTGCAACAGGATCTAGCAAAGTTGAGCAGATGGGCTGAGAGGTGGCAACTGAAGTTTAACATTGACAAATGTAAAGTGCTGTATGGGAAGCATTAATCCCAGAGTAACATATCAACTGTGTTGTACTACACTGACAGTGGTAGAGAGGAAAAGGACCCAGGGATAATTGTGCAAGCAGATATGAAGTTTTCTTAGCTGTATAAGGCAATGGTCAGGCCACACCTTGAGTACTCTATACAGGTCTGGTGGCCTAATTTTAAGAAGGATGTAGAGCCATTGGAATGAGTTCAGAGAAAGGCAAAAAGTCTTAGTGAATGGAACAAAAGGTTGCTCTTAGGAAGAAAGGCTTAAGTTTTGCAAATTACAGTGTCTGGAGACTAGGCACCTGCAAGGTAATTTGATTGAGGTGTATAAAGCCTTGAATGGTTTGAGCATGCTTAATGCTGATGGGATTCTTCTTCTTCCTCAGAATAATCGCCTGAGAGGGCATAAATTTAAATTGAGGAAAGACAGTTGTAGGATAGATGTGCAGAAGTTTGCTGTTAGCCAGCGGGTGGCTGATTGCTGGAACAAACTTCCATCTGTCGTTGTAGATGTTGAGAGATTAAAGTGATTCAAGGCAGAACTAGACAAACATTTGGAGCGAGTGGATGGGTGAAATAAGGGTTTTTTTTGGCTGATGCTATATAAGCTTGGTTTCTTGCATCACGTGCCTTTGCTAATGCTAAAAAAAACAATGGGCCCAAACCAATCCCGTGGGGGGGGGAACTTCACCAATAACATTAGTCCACAAAGAGCAGTGTCCATTCATTACTACTCTCTGTATTCTACTATTCAACCATCCTTTAATCCATTGTAGCAACCTGCCCTTAATGTCATATCATTTGAACAGTAGTCTTCCATGTGCAACAGTATCAAAAGCTTTCCTGAAATCGAAGTATATGATATCAAAATTAATTTTTGCATCCAGTTCCTTTGTGACCACATCATAGTATCCAATGAAATTAGTCACACAAGACTTCCCTTTAACAAATTCATGTTGTGTTTGAATTATTACTACAGTCTAGATGGTCCTGCAATGCTTCTTTAACCAATGACTCCATTATTTTCCCTGGAATAGAAGTCAAACTAACAGGTCTGTAATTATTCACATCACCCTTTGATTCCCCTTGGTGAATTGGAGATACATTTGCACATCTCCAGTACATGGGGACTTCCCCTGAGTCGAATATGCTCTCATAATTATGGCTAAGGGTTTGCTTAGTTCTTTTGCCACCTCCTTTAATATAACTGGATAGATTCCATCCACCCCAGGCGCCTTTCTTGTATTTATCTTCAACAATTTCTCCTCCAATTTGCTCTCAGTTATTATAAAATCACTTAACTTCCTGTTAGAGTTTGATAAAAATCTGGCCTTCTCCTCCCTGAATAATTCCTCATGTGTGAATGTAGGTTCAAAATGTCTGTCATATACAGTCAAATCATTGATATCAAGTGGATCAATCGGATTCTTCCCCTTCCTTTTGGAGTTTATATAAGCAGGGGCTCACATCTGGTGAGTATGGGCTTGGCATACCCAGGGTTCTGAGCTGGATATCATCACTCTTCTTTTTCTTGGTGATTCCCTTCTATTTATTTCTCTCTCTCTCTCTCTCTCTCTCTCTCAGGATAATTCCAAAAAAATTTTTTTGGCTGGTGCAGCAGAAACCTCAGGCTTCCTTGCACCATATGGCTAATAATAATAATAAAGAAGTCTTTGGTGTTTTTCAAAGATTTCTCAAAATCTGCCTTCGCTTGCCTAACATCCTTTGTGACGATTACAGACGATCTTATAGCTACCATAGGCATCTCTGTCTCTTGATAATTTATATCTCTCCCATGCATTTTTTTCCCCCTCTCTGCCATTAGTCTCATTAGTTGATCTAACATCCATTTAGGCCTAAAACTTGAAAAATATTTCTTAATTGGTAAGAAAAGCCTAGTAGCTTCCAAGATTAATTCCTTGACTGCTTCCCATTTAGAATTTGTTGTTGGTAACATCATCAGTTGGTCCCACTGTATAGAATTTAAAAAATCTGTGAGACCGCACAGTTGGTACATTTCTCTGAGGTTACTGGTACCCATATGCAGCACTTTGCATTTGTAAATGTTAAACTTCAGTTGCCACTTTTCAGCGCATCTGCACAACTTTTCTAGATCCTGTTGCAGTACCATACTGACTGCCAACCTTTGTAGCAACTGCAAACTTGGACATTAAGCGTGATATACCTTCATCAATATCACTGATCAATATAAAAAACAACAATGGGCCAAACATCTAGCCCTGGGGAACTTCACTAATATTATTAGTCCACAAAGAACAGTGTCCATTGATTACCACTCTGTCTTCTTCCACTCAACCATTCTTTTATCTATTGTAGCAACTTGCCTTTGTGATATTAAAATCATTTTTTGCATCCAGTTCATTTGTGACCACATCATAGTATTCAATAAAATTGGTCAGACAAGACTTCCCCTTAAGAAACCCATGCTATGTCTGAATTATTACTGCAGTCTTGTGTAGATGATCCTGCAATGCTTCTTTAGCCAGTGACTCCATTATTTTCCCCAGAAAATAAGTTAAAGTAACAGGTCTGTAATTACCTGAGTCACCCTTTGTGAATTGGGGATACATTTGCACATCTCCGGTCTGTAGGGACCTCCCCTGAGTCCAATGATGCTCTCATAATTATGGTTAAGGGTTTGCTTACTTCCTTTGCTGCCTCCTTTAATATAACTGAATAGATCCCATCCATCCCAGGTGCCTTTCGTACGATTAACTTCAACAATTTCTCCTCCACTCTGTTCTCAGTTATTACAAAATCATTTAGTTCCCTGTTAGAGGTTAATAAGATTCTGTCATACACTTTCCTACAGAATTCCTGATTTGTGAATGTAGATGGAAAATACTCATTCAATTTGTCAGCTCTCTGAGCTGGATCATCAACAGTTGAACCACTGATATCAAGTGGAGCAATCTGATTTCACTATATAATTACCTTCCTTCTCGAGTTAATATAAATAAAGAAATTTTTGCTGTTTTTCTTTGCATCTTTCACCAAAGATTTCTCGTAATCTATGTTCGCTTGCTTAACCCCCTTTGTGATTGATTACAGACAAGCTTACATATCTCAACCTTATGAACTTTTACTGCAACTTCATCAAAAAAAGTATCTCTTCAAAATTAAAATGGATAAGATGAAATATTTACAGCTTCTATGTCCTCAAACAGAGTACACATTTAGCATATGCTATACATTTAGTTACACTGTTTAAAGTATATTATTGGAGAAATGCACTACCAAGCACACAGGATTAAAGTTGAAATTACCAAGAGCATCATATATTGGTAAAAGTGACTTCTGCTTAGAACAGTTCATTTAATGTTTTTCTCGTTGTTTGTTTGTTATTTGGTTTTTAGGAGCATTAGCAACTAAGGCCATATTGATCTGGGGATATGCAGTGGTTATTCTCTGACCTTTCCGCATCCTCCGTACTTGGTGGTCATGGGCTCGAACCCTGGTCTAATCAAGAAGCATGTGCTACGCACTGCTGCTCCTGCCCACCTGGCTACGGAGGCGCCAATGTTTTTCTCAGAGAAATTGCCAAGAGCATCTTATATTGGTAAAAATGACTTCTTCTTAGAACAGTTCATTTAATGTTTTTCTCATTGTTTGTTTGTTATTTGGTTTTTAGGAGCATTAGCAACTAAAAACTTGAAACCAGATATGACTTCTTTCCAAAGTCATTTCATGTTTCTATGATAAAAAGTTATGTTATTTTGGTTTTTGGTTTTTAGGAGCATTAGCAACTAAGGCCATATTGCTCTGGGAATATGCGGTGGTCATTCCCTGACCTTTCCACATCCTCCGTATTTGGTGGTGACGGGCTCGAACTCCATTCTAATCAAGAAGCGTGTGCTATGCACTGCTGCTCTTTCCACCTGGCTGCAGAGGTGCCCAATAAATAAGTAGCTTTCTGATTATTTTAGTGGAGCTGTATAAGGAGTTGTGAAGAGTTTCCATCAGGACAGTCATTCTGCAATATGATGTGTAGGAGCTTTCAGTTGACCAATTGTAAGCACAAACTAAAAATTGCTATCCTGTGATTGTTGATGTCTTTTTAAATTATACAGTGATATAAACTTTCTACATGCAACCCGAAACTTTTTTCGCTCAAATGCAGTGAATAGTGATTTTTTTCTAAACAAAAATATCCTTGTGTACACATATACTGTACTGCAATAATTTATTCATAAGTATGTCTCATAAAATGAAATACACCTTTAGCATTAGTAGAGGCATATGATACAAGAAAGCAAGCTTAGGCAGCATCAGTTTAAGCTGAAGCAGCTCCGTTCGTTACAAATACCTGTCCAGCTCAGCCTTGAATTTATTTAGGATATCAACTTCCACAACAAAGGATGGAAATCTGTTCCACTAACCAACTACCCGCTGGCTAAAGGCAAACTTCTGCACACATCTATCCTACATCTGTCTTTCCTCAATTTGAATTTATGGCCTCTCAGGTGATTATTCTGAGCAAGAGGAAGAATCCTATCAGCATTGAGCATGCTCAAACCATTGAAGTCTTTATACACCTCAATCAGATCACCTCGCAGGTGCCTAGTCTCCAAACACTGTAATTTTCAAAACTTAAGCCTTTCTTCAAAAAGAGCAACCCTTTGTTCCATTCAATAATCTTGTTGCCCTTCTCTGTACTCATTCCAACAGCTCTACATCCTTCTTAAAATGAGGCCTGCAGACCTATATACAGTACTCAAGAAAGAGAAGAATAATGATATCCAGCTCCTCAGGACCCTGGGTGTGCCAAGCCCATACTCACCAAACGCGAGTCCCTGGGTTTATGGGTTTAGACTGGATTGCAGGAAGTTTTATTTTTAGCCTGAAAGTTATAAATTACTGGAATAAGTTACCTACGTGGATGGTAGAGGCTGACAGTTTGGGGAAATTCAAAGGCAAGCAGGATAAATACCTATGGGAGGAGGGAAATGCATACATTATCTATTTCCTTTTCTCTTATTATTTTTTAAAAATTCTTCTTCTTATTATTTTATTTTTTGGCTGGTACAGCCTAAGCCATAGGGTTCCTTGCACCATGTAGCCAATACTAACAGTTTGTTTTTATCAAATTTTAATTATTACTTATTTATTGTACTAATCACAAAAATACAGTTAGTAATACAACAAAATTATAATTAATGAGATGAATGTAGTTGTGCAATGCGATGTTTCATAATTTCGGGTTTGTGTAAATGTTTCGTAATATCGGGTTTAAAGTACTAGTTCCAATTCTTAATAAGTCAGGTAAATGTGGATCTTTTATATATTTCATTTTTGAAAAGATCTGGTCAGATATATAGGTACTTCCAAAAGTAGATGTAATTATTTACTTCTTGCAAAATTTTTAATTTTTTTATAATCTGACTCAGATAATGTTGAATGAAATCAAATTACATTTTCAATTTTAAATATTGTCTTCAGTGCATCATTAGAATGAAGATCTACCAACTCTAATTGTATATTCTCATCAACATCATTGGTGGGTACGTCAAACAGATTTTGAAAAAGTTCAAACACCTTTAAATTAATTTTTAAATTAGAAAATCTATCTACAAAATTTTCCTGCAACAAACTTAACATTTTGAACAAAATTTTTAGTAGAAAAATTAAAAACTAGGCATATTTTTTGATAAATTATTGCAACGTGGAAAATGTGAAAAATTATTCCGAAGTAGTTGACTTTTAAATAACTCCAGTTTTGTTTCAAATGCTTTGACATTATAATACAATTCATTGAAAAGTTTGTCTCATCCTTGTAGTTTCATATTAAGAAAATTAAGGTGTTCACATCTGTTAAAAAGGCAAGGCTCCACAACCATTTAGGATCTGACAGTTCCGGAACACATTTCAATTTTTTTTCATAAATAGATGTATTTCAATTTTTTTTCATAAATAGATGTATTTCAATGCTAAGTTCAAAAAATCGCTTCAACATGTTGCTGCAACTCAACCATCGTACTTTAGTGTGATACAACAAATCATCGCATTCAGCCTCAATTGTTTCAAGAAAATTTTTGAATTGTCGATGATTCAGACCAGTCTTGTAAATAAAATTTACCGTTGATATTACAGTTAACATGCCTAAAGCTATGCCCAAAAACTGCTGATGAATTATACAATGAAATTGCTTTGGTTTTTTAATATTTTTACTCTCAAGATATTTATGAAGCTGACCTGTGAACCCAATTTTAGTACCGACCATATTTTTAGCACCATTCGTCGTAACTGCTGACAGCAAATCCCAATTCAATTTGAGGCCTTCAATTGCTTTAGACACACTCAAAAATATCAAAAATCCATAATTGCTGTCTCTAATGACTATTGCTATTTAATGAGAGGGTCAAGATTAATGGATTATTTTAATGATGTTTCAAATAATAGCTTTGAGTGGAAATAACATAATTAATATCTAACAAGACTAAGCTGATGACACAGATGCATCAACACGATCAATCAAGTGACGAATGTTAAAATAATCTGTAAAATGTGTTTTACATAAATTTTATTGTGAAATATAAACATTAATTTTTACGATCTAATTGAAATATCTGCGGGCCAGATAAAATTTCTTTCATTGGCAGTAGTTTTGGGACCCTTGGTCTATAGGATCAGTAGCAGTTTTAGCAGCTAGGTCAGCATGTTTGTTTCCAGAAATTCCAGTGTGGAATACTCTAGCTTAGAGTATTTCAGATCTGTCTAAATAAGGCATTATCATTCTTCATATTCTGTTGTAAAACTAGGATAGAACTGATAGAGTCTGCATATATAACTATGTGCAATATGGTTGTTGAGAGTGTGTAATTTAAGGCTATATGGATAGCAAAGAGTTCTGCAGTATAGCTGCTACATCCAGTAGAGAGTTTCTTGGCTATGATAATGTAGAGAAATAATGCTGCTGTGCCAACATGACTGTCAGCTTTAGATTCATTTGTTTAAACTGTTGCATACTTGCCATGTTGAGTTCTCAATGCGGCATGTATTTGTAGTATGTTCTGTTCAGACAAGATGTATTTCCTCCAGGCTGTGAATGAAAGATCGTATCTTACTAAGGTCAAGTTGCCAGTCAGTCTGCAGTGAGTTAAGGCTTATCCCAGTTGGTGGGTTTACAGATGGATAAGCCTGTAAAGGTTTTCCCATTTAGGGTAGAAGAGTCCATTCCAAGTGGGATGGTTTGGATGTCCTTTGAGTTTTGCTGCATAGTTTAAAAAGAGCATCTGTCTGCTTAGATGTAAGGAGGTTTCAATTGCTTTGGCATATAGGCTCTAAACTGGTGCAAGAAAAGAGCACTGTGGTGCAAAGGATCAAGCTAACATAAAGTGCTTGGTCTAACAGAACCATAGTCTAGATGTGAGCATATTAATGCAGAGTACAAATGCAGCAGTAGTGTGTAATGGTAGGCTTCCCAAATTGTGGCTACAGAACCAAGTCTAGATGTGAACGTATTAATGCAAAGTATAAATTGGAACAGAATGGTATTAAGGGTAAGTTGCTACAATGGATAAAAGGATGGTTGGGTGGGAGAAGGCAGAGGGTGGTAATCAATGGGCACTGATCTTCGTGGACTAATGTGAGTAGTGGAGTCCCACAGGTTTCGGTGTTGGGTCCACTGTTGTTTTGTATATTTATCAATGATATTGATGAAGGTAAATCCGGCTTAGTGTTGAAGTTTGCAGATGATACAAAGGTTGGCAGGGTTGTTAATGACAGTAATGGCAGTGTGCTACTGCAACAGGATCTAGAAAATTTGGGAAGATGGGCTGAGAAGTGGCAACTGAAGTTTAACATTGACAAATGCAAAGTACTGCATATGGTAGAAGTAATCCCAGAGGAACATACCAACCGTGTAGTACTACACTTAAGATGGTAGAAAATGAAAAAGACCTGGGAGTAATTGTGCAGTCAGATATGAGGTTTTCTGAGCAATGCAGACAGGCTGCCAGGGCAGGTCATGGGGTTTTGTCAATGATATACAGGAATTTTTCTAGCAGGGAAAAGGAGGTGATTGTCCCTCTGTATAAGGCAATGGCCAGGCCACGCCTTGAGTACTGCGTACAGGTCTGGAGACCTCATTTTAGAAAGGATGTAGATTTGCTTGAGTGTGTACAGAGAAAGGCAACAAGATTGGTGAGGGGAATGAAGGGATCCTCTTACCAAGAGAGGCTTAAGTTCTGCAAATTGCAGTGGCTGGAGACTAGGCACCTGCGAGGTGATCTGACTGAGGTGTATAAGGCCTTGAATGGGTTGAGCATGCTGAATTCTGATGGGATTCTTCCACTTGTTCAGATTATGAACCTAAGGGGGCATAAATTTAAATACTACCATCTGTCGTTGTGGAAGTTGATAGGTTAAATAAATTTAAGGAGGAATTGGACAAACATTTAGAGGGAACTGTTGTGTAATTTTTTTTTTTTTTTTTTTTTTTTTTTTTGGCTGATGCTGCATAAGTTCATATTTTGCTTTCTTGCATCGAATGCCACTATGACTACTACTACTATTTGTTTGTTATTTGGTTTTTAGGAGCATTAGTAACTAAGGTCATATTACTCCGGGATATGCGGTGGTCATTCCCTAACCTTTCCGCATCCTCCGTATTTGGTGGTGATGGGCTTGAACCCCGGTATTATCAAGAAGCATGTGCTACGCACTGCTGCTCCTTCCCATCTGGCTACGGAGGCGCTACTACTACTACTACAAATCCAGCAGTAGTGTGTAGTGGTAGGCTCCCCAAATTGTGCTTGATAGAACTCTTAAGATTTTTAGCTTTTTAAGACAGGTAATCTAGATTACTTTTATATGTTCAAGTAAAATATCACACCAAGGAAACGGACACTAGGGACCACTGGTATGATTTGATTTTCTAGTTGGAGTTCCATGCGTGGATGTAGGTTAAGCTTCCACAGAGGTGTATCCCAGTTGTTTTTTGGTGTGAGAGACAAAATCTATTGTTTTGGGACCATTTGTTTATTAGGTGAATGCCGGGCAATACTGAAGTCATCAGAGTACAGGGTAATGGATACTGTTTTTGTGGTGGGTACTGTGTTATTTGAATTTATTATTATATTAAAGAGGGTAGCACTTAGTACTGATCTTTGTGGGACTGCTTCTTCCTGGATAAAATTTGAAGATAAGTGGTTGTGAACTCTAACTTGAAATGAGTAGTGGTATAGGAAGTTTCTAATAAACTGCGGTAGAGTCCATGTAATTGCAGGTTGTACAGGTTTCACACGCTTGGAAAGATACCTTATCCCTGAGCTGTGTCAAAGAGGACCACAGCAAGGTGTTCTTTCCACACAAAGGCATCACAGATGTTTATTTCTCTCCTAATCAAAAGTGGATGTCTTCCTGGAAGTCTCATTGCATTGGATTTAGTAGGTCATTTCAAGCTATAAATCAGGATAGCCAGGCAATGATAATTTTTTACACGACCTTGCTCATACAGCTGGTGAGTGCAATAGGTTGATAATGTTGCGGATTCTTAGGATCTTTTCCTGGCTTTTAAATTGCCAAAACACAAGCATGGCGCTATTTGTCCAGGAAAAGTGTTTTCTTTGAATATTCTGTTGTAGAGAGGTAAGTGTCTTGAGGGCCAGTCTAGTAAGTTCTGCATCACGATATTCTGTATTCTATCTGACTCTGCTGTACATAGTTTGGTGGAGGCTAGAGCATGGTGCAACTCTGACATTGTGAAGGGGAGATTGTATGCAGCACTGGATGCTGATTCAAAATTGATTAAATGTTTTTCAGCTTGTGCTTTGTGTGCCTGAAAATGTGGCGAGTATGTCATAGTTGAAATTTCCACGAATAATCTACCCAGTGTTTGCAATCTCCTCTGGTTTTGTAATATCATAGCCATTGGCAATGAGCATGGGGCAGTTGATGCGTGGGTGTTTTGCATACATTAACTATATTTTGGTCCATATTGTTTGGGTTTTTGTCATTCTTGTAATTGTGGAAGCAAAATGCCTCCATGCTTCCGTTTTATCTGGTTTGCCTAAAATATTTTTCTTGGCCCTTGCCTGTTTAAATCGGATGAGATTAGCAGTTGGGAACTTCCTGAAGATGTTCCATGCGGTTCTTCTCTATTTTAGCCACACTGCAGCCACCATTCCACCACACTTTCGAATGGTGGAATGGGGAAATGGCTGATATTTTTGGAATCGCTTTATCCACTGCCTACAGTATTTTTAGGACCAGTGCTAGGGATGCACAAGTGAGGCACTTGCCACAAGTGCTGCTAGATGTGCTACTGCATATATATGTGCATTAAGATATGATATGAATTAGACGGCATTGCAAGGTTTTGCCTCAGGCACCACAAATGTTATCACCAGCCCTGAGTATTTGGTTAAACATATATTTTACTGCTAGGTTGATGGGTGTTTATGGGTGTTTGATGTCTCTCTATGCAGAGCATAGAGAGACATCAATAGCTGATGTAGATCCTGTAGAAAGATGCATATATGTGTGCACTCCATTACTGAGAGTTATCAGATAGTGTTCATCAAGTAATTTTTCAACAGTTTGTCCATGTTTTGATTTCTCAATAACTGCTAAGGTCTCCTATGATGCAGTAGGGTTTAGGAAGTTGTACCACTAATTCATCTAAGTTGGCATAGCTTATTTTTAGTTAGAGATAGAGTATAATGAAATTATGGATAAATCGATTGTTCGGATTGTGTTCAGATTGTGTGCAACACGATTTTGCTGATGTATTATGTAGTTCCAATGGGAAGGTCATATTTGGTATTAAATTGTTTTCTTGTAGACAGAAGGCAATAGGGTCATATTGTGAAAGATCTCCGATGTCAGTCAAATTACTACAATAGCCTCTACAGTTCCACTATAAGGTAAACATTATTTGGGTTTAGTGGAACCCTTGATTTTTTTTTCAAGGAACTGAAAGTTTGTATCACTCAAGTTTACCTTTCCCTTCTTTGGAAAATAAGGTTTCCCTGTATTCATCTCCTTGTTAGTGAACAGTTCTAAAACATGTTCATCTTGATGTAAACTATCTTCTGAGTCCATGAAGTCTGTTTGGTTGAGGTCAGGAGTGATAAATTCGAAGGACAGGGTGGATGCTCTCGAAGGAAATAAATTGAGGGGCCCATCAATCTCTCAGCTGCCCACATCAGCGCCAGAGCTTGCACTTGGTCATCAGGCAACACAGAGGCAGCCCCCTAGGCAGAATGCGCTGGTCCCACAGGAACCAGTAGTTGTTGGTGACTCTATTGTCAGGGAAACGGGGAACATGCTTTGTAAAAAGGATAGGTGGAATAGGACCAGGGTATGTCTGCCAGGGGCAAAGGTTGATGACGTTGTAGAGCGGATATCATCTTTTAAGGGCACAAAAGGTGATACAGTTGTACACGTTGGCACTAATGATATTAAGAGTAGGAGACCGGCGGAATCACTTAGCAAGTACAGGTCACTGTTGAAAAAAAGCCGTGAATTAGGGTTGAATTTGAAAGTGTCTGCAATTCTGCCCAGACACAATAGGAGGGAGTATATGATGAGAGCCTTGTCGATCAATTCGGCCCTGGAGGGATTGTGCAAGGCTCAAGGGGTAGAATTTTTTTCAGCCTGGACTGTACTTGTTAACAGGAGAGATTGCTTCTACAGGGATGGGATACACTTAAATAGTAAGGGTGCAAGAATTTTTGCTGATGCTGTCGAGGCAGTGTTAGGTGGGTCGGAAAACTGCTAGTTGGGGGGGATACAAGGATTAATAGATTAACAGTAGCCACTGGCAGAGGTGGAAGTGATTCTTGCACTGCTTCTATTGAAATGAGCAGAAGCCTGAAAAACAAGATGCAGGATATTTCAGAGATTGCTGGGAGTCATTGCGGTACAAGTAAACACATGGGTTGTGTTAGGGTAGCTAAGAATAGAAACAGGTGCATGTATACCTGCGTGCACACCAATGCTAGGAGTTTGGTAAATAAATTTTATGAATTTGAGGTATTGCTCAAAATATCAAAGGCAGATATTGTTGGGATATCAGAGACGTGGTGTCACACAGATATAAGTAATGTGGAACTGGAATTTGGGGAATACAATGTGTATAGAAAGGATAGACAGGACAGGAGGGGAGGAGGGGTTATGCTATTAATTAAGAAACACATAAAGTCCAAGGAAGTCAAGCCAGTCGACATCGATGGACAGGGCAGTGTCGAGTCAGTTTGGTGTGACATAAGCATAGGGAAATCAAAATTGAGAGTAGGAGTGTGCTATAGGCCTAATGACTCTGATGAGTATAATAAGATATTGTACAGGGAAATAGAGTGGGCCAGTAAATCAGAGAGTCTTATAATGGGGGATTTTAATTTCCCAGATATTGACTGGAATTTGTGGGTTCGTCACTCGCACACTAGCAAGCCTTTTGTGGATTTATTGGATGATTGTTTTCTACATCAGCATGTTCGTGAGGCAACAAGAGGGAGCAATACTCTTGATCTGATTATCAGTAGTGATTCTTCATGCATTAAGAATCTGCAGATAAATGAACCACTAGGTGGCAGTGATCACAGTGTGTTGAAGTGGGATTTACTCAAGGAGGTAAGTACCATCAGAGGTAAAGGGAAGGGTTTTTGTTTTCGTAAAGGCGACTATGATGGTCTGAGACAGTATTTAAATTCTATACAGTGAGACCAACTGATGATGTTACCAACAGCAAACTCAAAATGGGAAGCATTCAAGGAACTAATCTTGGAGGCTACCAGGCTTTACATACCAACTAAGAAATATTGTTCAAGGTTTAGGCCTAAATGGTTGTCAGATGAACTAATGAGACATGTGGCAGAGAAGAAAAATGCATGGGATACATACAAATTAATGGGTGACATGGAAGCCTATGATAGACATAAGTTGTTCTGTAACCAAGTCACCAAGGAGATTAGGCAGGCAAAGGCAGACTACGAAAAATCCTTGGCAAAGGATGCAAAGAAAAACAGAAAAGAGTTCTTTACATATTTAAACTCGAGAAGGAAAGGGATGAATCAGATTGGTCCACTGGATATTGATGGTTAAACAGTTGAGGATCCTGCTCAGGTGGCTAACAATCTAAACGAGTATTTTGCATCTACATTCACGCATGAGGAGTTATTCAGGAAGGAGAATGATGTAGGTAAAGTAAACATTGGCAGTGAGCTGGATGATTTTGTAATAACTGAGAGGAAAGTGGAGGAGAGATTGTTGAGGATAAACATAAAAAAGGCACCTGGGGTGGATGGGATCTATCCAGTTATATTCAAGGAGGCAGCAAAGGAAGTAAGCAAACCCCTAGCCATAATTATGAGAGCTTCTTTGGACTCAGGGGAGGTACCCATAGACTGGAGATGTGCAAATGTAACCCCAATTCACAAAGGAGGATCAAAGGCTGACACAAGTAATTATAGACCTGTTAGTTTAACTTCTGTTCCAGGTAAATTAATGGAGGCACTGGTTAAAGAAGCACTGCAGGATCATCTAGACAAGAATTCAGTTATAGCCCAGACGCAGCATGGTTTTGTTAAGGGCAGGTCTTGCCTGACCAATTTGATTGGATACTATGATGTAGTCACAAAAGAACTGGATGCAGGGAATAACTTTGATATTATATATTTGGATCTTAGAAAGGCTTTTGATACTGTTGCACATGGAAGACTGCTGCACAAATTGGAGCAGTGTGGCATTGGAGGCAAATTGCTGCTATGGATAAGGGGATGGTTGAGTGGCAGAAGACAGAGAGTGGTAATCAATGGATACTGCTCAACGTGGACTAATGTTATTAGTGGAGTTCCTCAGGGTTCAGTGTTGGGTCCGTTGTTGTTTTCGGTGTTTATGAATGATATTGATGATGGGATATCAAGTTTAATGTCCAAGTTTGCAGATGATACAAAGGTTGGCAGGGTTGATAAGGACACTACTGACGCTATGCTGCTGCAACAGGATCTGGAAAGGTTGAACAGATGGGCTGAGAGGTGGCAAATGAAGTTTAACATTGACAAATGTAAAGTACTACATATGGGAAACAGTAACCCCAGAGCAACGTATCAACTCTGAGGTACTACACTGACAGTGGTGGAGAATGAAAAGGACCTGGGGGTAATTGTGCAGGCAGATATGAAGTTCTCTGAGCAGTGCAGACGAGCTGTAAGAGTAGCTCATGGTGTCTTGTCAATGATATACAGGAATTTTTCTAGCAGGGATAAGGAGGTGATTATTCCCTTGTATAAGGCAATGGTTAGGCCACATCTTGAGTACTGTATACAGGTCTGGAGGCCTCGTTTCAAGAAGGATGTAGAGCTGCTGGAACGGGTACAGAGAAGGGCAACAAGATTAGTGAATGGAACAAAGGGTTGCTCTTACGAAGAAAGGCTTAAGTTTTGCAATTTACAGAGTCTGGAGACTAGGCACCGGCGAGGTGATCTGATAGAGGTGTATAAGGCTTTGAATGGTTTGAGCATGCTCAATGCCAACGGGATTCTTCATCTTGCTCAGAATAATCACCTCAGAGGGCATAAATTCAAATTGAGGAAGGACGGATGTCGGATAGATGTGCGGTTTGTCTTTGGCCAGCGGGTGGTTGGTTGGTGGAACCGACTTCCATCACTTGTTGTTGAAGTTGATAGCCTAAACAAATTTAAAGCTCAACTGGACAGGTATTTCGAACGAATGGAGGGGTGAAATGGGAGTGGGATTTTTTTTTTTTTTTTTTTGGCTGATGCTGAATAAGCTTGCTTTCTTGCATCATATGCCTCTACTAATGCTAATGCTAATACTGTAGTATTCTGCCGTGGAATGGTAGTTCCCCGGCAGAATACTAATTGGTGTATTTATGGCTTTGCTTTGTTTGCTTGTTGTTTGGTGTGTTGGTACTGCGGACAATACTGACCTTGCCCATTCAGCTAATGATTTGCTTGGTGGTATAGTTACCTACATTTGGGTAGAAATTGATGTATGTTTTGTGGTTATTGGGCATAAGTTGGCTTGTTTGTATTTGGGGGCTGGTAAGGATTCTTTGGCATCTTGGTAGTTCACATAGTGTTCAGTTTTGTATCGGAATATGCTGGATGTGCTTCTTTGCAGTTAGGACAGGCTGGTCTTGTGGCTGTACAGACAGTACTAGTATGTGTGGTGGATCTACACGTGGCACAAGCAGCTGCTCCTCTGCTGACCATTTGTGAGTATCCAAACTTCTGGGACTTTAGCAATGTAATGAGTTTGGGATATAGGGCTTAACTTGGCAGTTAAGGTAACCTGCTTTGATCATCATTGGTGGTTTGGGATTCTCAAATGTAAGGATTATATTCCGAGTATTAACACTGGGCACAGCATCTCTGCCCTTGCAAACAATTGACATGGCATTTTGGAGGTGACCACCTAGGTGTGAAGTAATGTAAGTGGGGAGTTGCAATGTGGCATCCATACCACAGAGAGGAATGACCAACCCTCTGTGTCACCAGACAGTGCTAGATGAGGGGGGGGCGAATCTCATAACCAGGTGCACCATCACCACTTTGCTTATTGCAAATTTATTTTATTTTTATTTTTTATTTTCATTAATAACAAGATACACAACAGGTAACCATTAACAGTGTATCTGAGAGCAGAACAATGAACAGAGTTGATAACAATAATAACAACTCCAATAGTAAGATAAATATTGATATAGATTCATAATCATATGTACAATATACAAAAGAAGTATGCACTAATTTAAGTTACCAGTAAAACAATAATTAATTAGAGAATAAGAAAATAATAATAAATTACAATAATTAGATGAGAGCTAATCACTTTGCAGTTCAAGAGAAGAGGCAAACTTGTGGATGAAGTTCATCAGTGATTGGGAGTTGTCAAAAAAGTCAATGAGTCATTTGCTGATTCTGTTCAATGAACTGAATTTCATAAAGTCAGTGGTAGCAGAGTCAAGGTGAAATAGTTGCTGACTTGTCTACAAGGAGCATTGAAGTTGATTTTACTAAGGATATCAGATGCTTCATAAGTTCCAGTGATTACTTTGGCTAGAAGGGTGATGTCAGTAATAACTCTTCTAGTGCACAGAGGCCTCAGATGAAAGTAATCACACAGCGATTGTCAAGATTTGATGTGTAAAACTCATATTTAGTCTCCAGAGCAAATCCCAACTCTTCTTATGTAGTATGAGTCATGGCATGCTCTAAAATTCCTTACATCATAAGGGTGCGGCTTGAAACAGTTTTCACACACTGGTTGCTAGATAGTCCATTGGACCAAACCTATCAGTAACATCCTAGTGTTTAATCTTACTGCTTCTCGTCTGCCAGCTACTGAAAAAAAGGGATATATACCATATACAAAAATTTCATTAATGCACACTACATGTCCACTCCTTCCTCCCCTCCTTCTCTGCAAAAAGACCTAAGCCTCCCAAGAGCTTGCTCATTAATTCCACAAATATGCATTTGTGAAATTAATGAGGTTGACTCAGATCCAATGTCAATGCATCCATTCTGATCTACAATCTGCCAAGTCCCACTTACTTTTTTTTTGACAGAATTTCAATTATCCATTATATCAAACATCATTCATCTCAGTTTGTGCCTAATAATTTGCTCTACTTGACCTTTTTAATTGCTTAAGAAACCACAGTTGACTTTTGTCACCATTGTGTTGTTATGATACGAATGTTTGTATTTTTCTGACATTGCGTTGTATCAATAACATGCAAATTCTCCTGTTATTTATCACAGCATTGCTATAGGCAAAATCTGGAGGTTTTCTACATAGTTTTTTTGTAGAAAACCTACAGGTGCCTAAAAACAATAAAATAAAACTGTTTTAATAAAAAGAGCATATTTTTTACTGCCATTAAATAGCAGGATTATTGTAGCATTATTTATTTTTTTCATGTCTAAGTTTTGAACGTTTTTAAATTCAATTTTGACAAAAAACATTACTAAGACTAGAGTAGCATAGCAAAGGGCTCGAAGTAGTGGGGATGCTTTCATATGGAGGAGAATTTCTGGTGGCAGTTCTACAAATCAGTATTGCTTTTTATGTGTGTTTTTTTTGTTAAGCTACCTCTAGCAGGACATGATACAGCCATGGGGATACCTTTGTGTGTGTTTGTTGCAAAGAGCATGAGGAGGTTAAGTGTAGACTTGGCATTATGATGGGATTATATCAGGGCTTGAGAAGTGTTATGAGAAGTTTCTGGCAAAGAAAGTAAAGCAAAATAGCAAAGATTTCTTTATTTTTTGATGATCCTGCTCAGGTTGCTGACCAACTGAATGAGATTTAATGCCCTTGAAGGGTTCGAAGAGAGAGAGAGAGAGAGACCTATCAAGCACTCAACCACCCAGCCCAATGCTTGAATCAATGCTACAGCATCAGAAAAAAAACATCCTCTGCTGCCAAGATTCTTGGTCCCACAGGTAATTAAACCAATCCTTTAAAAAAACTACTTACTTAGTAAGTAGTTTCTTTAAATAGTTTCATATAGTTTCTTTAAATAGTTAAGTAGTTTCATTTTCTGCCTACACCTATATTTGGTGGCTTGATTATCAGGAAGTGGGAAATATATTATGCAAAAAGGATAAGTGTAATGAGGTTAAGGGTTAATAATAATGTTGTAGAATAATCATCTTTTAAGGGTACAAAAGGTGATACTGTTGTTCATGTTGGTACTAATGATATTAAGAGTAGGAGACCTATGGAATTAAATAAAAGGTACAGAGCAATGTTCAGAAAAAAATCACAAGTTAAGGTTCAAATTCAAAATATCTGCAATCCTTTCCAAACCTGATAGGAGGGAGTACCTAATAAGGGCATTGTCAATCAGTTCAGCACTGGATAGTGTGCAAGGCTCATGGGGTAGAATTTTTTTTCTTGTTTCTCTCCTGTTTCTCTGCATACAAGAGAGACTTATATGCAGTACTCAATATGTGGCCTGACCATTGCCTTACACAATGGGATAATCACCACCTTATCCCTGCTAGCAAAATTCCGATATATCATTCACAAGCCACCATGAGCTGTCTAGGCAGCCTGTCTGAACTGCTCAGGGAACTTCATATGCTTTTTCACTTTCCATTATCTTGAGTGTAGTACCACACCTTCGTACATAATGCAAAGTACTGCTTATGGGTAGAAGTAACCACAGAGTTATGTACCAACTGTGTGACACTATACTCAGGGTAGTGGAAAATGAAAAGGACCTGGGGGTAACTGTGCAATCAGATATTCCAAAACAATGATAACAACTTGAATAACACAACAGTGTACGCTTCTCCAATGGAGCCTTTCTCTAATGGCTGTTCTCTGCCTCCTCTTGTCTGATATTACAAGAATGCAGAATGAGATGATTTGCGAGATTTCTATTCTTCTTTTCCTTGGTTGGATTACAATTTTAAATATTCTGATGTCACTGTTCTTAGATCGTTGTTAGTAAAATTATTCTTATAGGAATGAAATCCTTTAGCCTACCTTAAAATCTCATCCTTTATCTAAACTTTGGTTTTCTAAAATGTGCTAAAGCTATTCAAGATAAGAACGTTGCATATTGCAATTGACTTGTATCCAAATCTCCAGGATCATTTTCTGCCTACACCAAAGCTCACAACAATTGTAAAGCAGGTATTAATCAGTCCAAATCAGATTTTGAACAGACTAAGAAAATTGCTTCTTGTCTAAATGGTAGTCAAGCATTCTGGTCTCTTGCCAAAATTAGTAGCCACAGTTTTTGCCATATACATTCTCACCTCTGTTAAAACCTCATGATTCTATTCATCCTCAGCTAAAGATAAAGCCAAATTACTAGCATCCTACTTTTGGAATGATCTCTAGGTAATTCTCCAATGGGGCAAAGGTAACTTAGTTAATTTTCATTCCTCTAAAACTCAGTCTTGTATTATATCTCACAATAAAGCATTCTACTGCTCCTACAAGATAACATATATCTATTACGGATTAGTCTGACTTCTAATCTCTCATGGCATAAGCATGTATTGCTTCCTCTGCACGTAAGAAACTGGGTTTTTCTCTTTCGCTCTTGGTGATGCTTTAGAAAAAAGCATCACCAAGAGCATAGAAATGTAAAAAATCCCAAATCCACCCTACTATGGAATGTTGGTCCCACATCTGGTAGTGCCATCAAAATCTCTTGCACGCTCTTAGATTCCATTAAAAAGAGGGGCAGTAATAATTAATGACCTATCTCATACAAAGTCTCTCCAGTCTGTTTCATAGACATTCCATTTCTTCTGCAAGCCTTTTCTTTGCTGCATACATCCATGGACACTGTTCTTCTGAAATTCCCCTCTCTCTTCCAAACCAGTTTTGGCATGTGCCACAACCAGTCAACAACATCCATTTACTGTCCAACTCTTAGACATAAATGAATGGCACATGAACTGATGAGACTTGTGGCAGTGAAGAAAAATACACGGGACACATCCGTTATCTAGTAATACAGACAGAATGCAAGGAAGACTTTTTTACTCACATTGGTCCACGACGTTGATGGTTTAACTCTTGATGATGCTGCTCAAGTTGCAGACAAACTGAACAGGTATTTTACATCTATATTCACACATGATGAATTCTTTAGGGAAGGGGACACAGGAACACCAGAAATTTAATAAACTTTAACAGAGAGCTAAATGATTTTGTGATTTCTGAAATTAAAGTGGAAGAGAAACTGTTGAAGCTAAAATTGAAAAAGGTAGTTTAGGTGGATGGGATCAATCCAATTATATTAAGAAAGGCAGCAAAGGAGGTAAGCAAACCCTTAACCATAGTTATAAAAGTATCTTTGGCTTCAGAGTAGATCCGTGAGACTGGAGACTGCAAATGTATCCCTAATTCAAAAAGGGCAACATGAGTAATTATGGACCAGTTAGCTTACCTTTTGTTCCAGGGGAAAATAATGGAGTCACTGGTTAAAGAAATAATGCAGGACCATCCAGACAGGAATGCAACTATAATGCAGTCACAGAATGGATTTGTTAAAAGGGTAATATTGTCTGACCAATCTGAATGGATACGATAATGCAATAAAAAAGGAACTAGATTTTACAGATCTACTGTAAAATAATTTTGAAATTATATATTTGGATTTTGGGAGAGCTTTGATACTGTTGCAGATAAAAGTCTGCTATATAAATTTGAGCAGTATGCATTAAGGGCAAGTTACTGCTATAGATAAATGAATGGTCAAGCGGGAGAAGACAGAGTGGGTATTAATTGACACTGCTCTTTGTGGACTAATGTCATTAGAGGAGTCTCCCAGGGTTCAGTTTAGAGCCTATTATTTTCTATATTTATTAAAGATACTGATGAAGGTATATCAGGCTTAATGTTTTAAGTTTTGAAGAAGATACGAACGTTGGCAGGGTGGCTAATGACAGTAATCATGGTAAGCTACCGTACAAAGATATAAAAAAAATTAGACAGATGGGCTGAGAAATGGCAATTGCAGTTTAACATTGACAAATGCAAGGTAATATTTGTAATGCATATAGGTAACAGTAATACTAGATTAACATGCCAACTGTGTGGTTTCATTTTCCACTACTCAGGGTAATGGAAAATGAAAAAGACCTATAGGTATTTGTGTAGTCAGATATGATGTTCTCTGAGCAGTGCAGACAGCTCATGGGGTTTTGTCAATGATATATAGTAACTCTGCTAGCAGGAACAAGGGGATAATTATCCCATTGTACAAGCAATGGTTAGCTAAGTCGTGTAGACTACATTTAGGTCTGGAGGGCCCCATTTTAGGAAGGATGTACTTCTGCTGGAACAGGTGCAGAGAAGAGCAATGAGATTAGCAAAGGGAACCAAAATATTGGTCTTAAACAAGAAGGGCTTCAGTCCCACAAATTGCAGCATCTGGAGACTGGGAATCTGTAAGTTGATCTGATTGAGGTGTTTGAGGCTTTGAATGGAATGAGCAAGCTCAATCCTGAGGGGTATTCTTTCCTGTAGAAGT